>NW_023474893.1:0-3359 GCF_013731165.1 Rhagoletis pomonella
AAGTTATACACCGAACTATGATAATCTGTACTAGTATCTATAATAGTAGACAATAATTCGCAATGTTTTTATACATTTGCAATTAGTTTCGGTAAATATTACACAGTCATGACTTGTGCCATTCTGCCATAGTACGGTTGTTGCTCCCTTTCATACCACAGTAATTTTTTATACAACTCTGAATCAACAAAATTCATGCTCCTTCTCATTATCAACCCTGGTCAGATTTTACCCCCGAGGAGTACTCAAAAAGGTTTATTACTGTATATACTGTGTTTTAAAGCGTCCCTTAAAACTCTTTGGGGAATTTGCATTCTGTTCTTCTTCTTCTTCTTATTTGGCGCTGTAACCGCCTAAGCGATTTTGGCCGAGTCCAAAACAGCACGCCAGTCATTTCTCTTCTGTGCTAACTGACGCCAATTGAAAATGCCAAGTGAAGCCAAGTCCTTCTCCACCTGGTCTTTCCAACGCAGAGGAGGCCTTCCTCTTCCTCTGTTCCCAGCATCGCGGCCCGCGTTGAATATTTTCAGAGCAGGAGCGTTTCTGTCCATCCGAACGACATGGCCAAGCCAGCGGAGCCGCTGAATTTTAATTCGCTGCACTATGTCTATATCGTTGTAAAGCTCATACAGCTCATCGTTAAATCGTCTGCGATATTCGCCATCACCAACGCGTAAAGGTCCGTAAATCTTTCGCAGAATCTTTCTCTCGAAAACTCCAAGAGCCGCCTCATCAGATGCTTTCATTGTCCATGCTTCCGCGCCATACACCAGCACAGGCATGATGAGTGACTTATAGAGTGTGATCTTTGTACGACGAGAGAGGACTTTACTTCTCAATTGCCTACTCAGCCCAAAGTAGCACTTGTTGGCAAGAGTGATTCTCCGTTGGATTTCAAGGCTGACATTATTATTGGTGTTAATGCTGGTTCCCAAATAAACGAAGTCGTCTACTTTTTCAAACTTGTAACTGTCAACAGTGACGTGGGTGCCAAGACGCGTATGCTCTGACTGTTTGTGTGCTGACAGGAGATACTTCGTTTTGTCCTCGTTCACCACCAGACCCATTCGCTTTGCTTCTCTATCCAATCCCGAGAAGGCAGAACAGACGTAGCCCTTGTTTTTACCGATAATATCGATGTCGTCGGCATACGCCAGCAATTGTACGCTCTTATAAAGTATTGTGCCTGAGCGGTTCAGTTCTGCGGCTCTTATTATCTTCTCCAACATAAGATTAAAGAAATCACACGAAAGGGGGTCCCCTTGTCTGAAACCTCGTTTGGTATCAAACGGCTCGGAGAGGTCCTTCCCTATTCTGACGGAGCTGGTGGTATTGCTCAACGTCATTTTACACAGCCGTATTAGTTTCGCGGGGATACCAAATTCAGACATCGCGGCATAAAGGCAACTTCTCTTCGTGCTGTCGAAAGCGGCTTTGAAATCGACAAATAGATGGTGTGTGTCGATCCTATTCTCGCGGGTCTTTTCCAAGATTTGGCGTATTGTGAATACCTGATCTATGGTGGATTTTCCAGGCCTAAAGCCACACTGATAAGGTCCAATCAGCTCGTTGACGGTGGGCTTCAGTCTTTCGCACAATACGCTCGATAAGACCTTGTAACCTATGCTTAGAAGGCTAATTCCGCGGTAGTTGGCGCGTATGGCGGGGTCGCCTTTCTTGTGGATTGGGCAGAGCACACTTAAATTCCAGTCGTCGGGCATGCGTTCATCTGACCATATTCTGCATACGAGCTGATGCATGCACCTCATCAGCTCCTCGCCGCCGTACTTGAATAGCTCGGCTGGCAGGCCGTCAGCTCCAGCAGCTTTGTTGTTTTTCAGCCGCGTAATCGCTATTCGTACCTCGTCATAGTCAGGCGGTGGGACAGCTACTCCATCATCATCGACTGGGGACTCGGGTTCGTCTTCCTCACTACTTTCAGCGCTGCTACCATTCAGTAGGTTATAAAAGTGTTCCCTCCATAATTTAAGTATATTCTGGACATCGGTCACTAGGTCGCCATTGTTGTTCTTACAGGAGTTCGCCCCGGTCTTGAAACCTTCCGTAAGTCGCCTAACCCTCTGGTAGAATTTTCGGGCGTTCTTCCTGTCGGCCAGCATCTCAAGCTCTTCGCACTCACGTATTTCGGCCTCTCTCTTCTTATTACGGCAAATACGTCTCGCTTCCTTCTTCAGTTCCCTATAACGGTCCCACATGGCTCGCGTTGCGCCCGATCGCAGCGTGGCCCTGTAGGCGGCATCTTTTTTCTCTGCGGCTTCTTGACATTCCTCATCGTACCAGTTGTTCTTTCGGGCTCGCTGAAATCCAACTACTTCTTCGGCGGCGGTACTTAATGATCGGGAAATGTGGTTCCACTGCTCGCGTACGTCGGATTGTTGAAGAGTGCTCTCAGAGAGCAGGTGTGTGAGTCGAGTGGCGAATAAATTGGCCGTCTGTTGTGATTGCAGCTTTTCGACGTTAAGCTTTCCTTGCATTGTTGGGCGCACATTTTTTGCTGCACAGAGGCGGGTGCGTATCTTGGCTACAACAAGATAGTGGTCCGAGTCGATGTTTGGCCCTCGGAGTGTACGTACGTCCAAAACGCTTGAAGCATGCCTTCCGTCTATCACAACATGATCGATTTGGTTTCTCGTTTTTCGATCTGGAGACAGCCATGTAGCTTGGTGGATGTTCTTATGCTGGAACCTAGTACTACATATTACCATATTTCGGGCCCCGGCGAAGTCGATCAGCCTCAGTCCGTTATCGGACGTTTCGTCGTGGAGGCTGAATTTTCCGACAGTGGCGCCAAAGATCCCTTCCTTGCCCACCTTGGCATTAAAATCGCCAAGCACGATTTTGACATCGTGTCGGGGGCAGCGCTCATATGTACGTTCCAAGCGCTCATAAAGGGTGATTTTTTTGAGGTTAGGATTTTCATGCATTAGTATTTGACAGATCACGTGGGATCTCAGACATGGTGTCAAAGAGAAAGATGCTCAGTATGCTTTGACATTTCATCATGAATAGACTTACTAACGAGCAACGCTTGCAAATCATTGAATTTTATTACCAAAATCAGTGTTCGGTTCGAAATGTGTTTCGCGCTTTACGTCCGATTTATGGTCTACATAATCGACCAAGTGAGCAAACAATTAATGCGATTGTGACCAAGTTTCGCACTCAGTTTACTTTATTGGACAAAGATCTTGGTGTAAAACCGTATAAAATACAGCTCGTGCAAGAACTGAAGCCGAACGATCTGCCACAACGTCGAATTTTCAGTGAATGGGCCCTAGAAAAGTTGGCAGGAAATCCGCTTTTTTATCGACAAATTTTGTTCAGCAATGAGGCTCATT
>NW_023474894.1:0-3358 GCF_013731165.1 Rhagoletis pomonella
TTAGATTTGATTATTTTAAAAAACAAAAGAAGTTCATATATTTTTTAGTTTGATTTAATTTTTAGAAACTTCTCTTGTTTTAATAGTTTTTCCTTATTTTTAATTTAAGGTTTTTGAATTGTTAGATTTTCTTGGTGTAAAAAGAAAAATATATTTGTAATTTCATTAAATTTTTAGAAACTACTTTAATTCTTTTTTTTTAATGTGTTTGCATCTTTTTTTAATTAAACCTTTAAATTTTTGATTTTGTTATTAAAAAAAAAACGTTTTTTTAATTATTATGAACCTATTGGTATCTTTAATTTTATAGTTTAAAAAAAGGAAATATGCATTAAATTTCATTTAATTTTAATAAATTTATTTGGTATTTTTTAACTCATTTTCTTCTTAAGATGATTACATTTCTAACTGTTTGAAATTTTTTAAAACTTTTGTTTATTTTTTATTTTTTTCTCTAAGCTTTCTTGTTAGCAGATCTTTCAAATAGTACTTCTGAAGACAGAAAAAGGCTTTCAGGATAATTGTCAGAATTTTTAACACCAACATAGAAAGCGTTTTGACCCAGTTCGCTGTAATTCAAAACGGATGCATTTATCAAATTTCAATACGCTCAGAAATTCAAAAGTGTATTCACTCGAATTTGTTTTCAAGTCGATGTTTTATTTCATTTCATTACATTTTCAGCGAGTGCGTTATAAAGACACAAGTATAAACGTTTGAAAGAAATATGTGTTGAGTCGAGTCGGTTTTTTGTAAATTCTATTCTTACATTGGCATAAACAAGGTAACAGTTGGTTTACGAAAGACTTTTTTTCGAAAGATTGTGGTGAGTTGTATGTGTTGGTGGATGACTCATACGCCATGGCATGCGAGTAACTTAGGCAACGATTAAGCATATTTTGAAATTGAGCCATAAAGAAAAAAAATTCAGTTTTTGAAACTTTCTAAGGACGAAAATTGGTCAAACCCAAAAAGTCTGCCCAAAGTAAGCTTTCAAACTACACTGACAAAAGAGTGAGCTAATTATATTTCTCTCAACACAAGATATGGTAAGTAAAACCAAGCTATGTATTTTAACAACATATTTCGTTGACGTAACTAAACTCTTCTTTAAATTATACGCTCTTATAAATTTCCTCCTTTATACCTTAACCCCAACTAAGTAGAGTATTTAATAGATAAATCGATTATATCATAAATCACCGAATATCCCAATTGCTGACTGGGATGTATTGCATTTTTGCATATTTGTGTGACAACACTTGAAAAATAACAACAATCGTAATAAGTAAAACTTTACTCTTTCCTTGTTGTTGTGTTGCTCATACTACAACATACTACTGGTATTGCCGTTGTTATTGCTGTAGAAAACTTTCGCTACTCGCATAGCACTAAATGCAAATTTCGTTGAAACGCATGAGGGCGCACTCGGTCGGCTGTAACCACACACACACACACAGCTATAACATTTTAAAGAGGTTAGTAACATGTTCACACAATTACGTACTTGTAGGTGTGTGTTTGTGTGTGTGTGCGATGTAATTTTGTGACATTTTGTGTAAACAGTGTTGCAAGTCACAAGTTACCACATTCAAATGAAAGTGTCAACAAAACATTGGATGAGCTGCAATTTTTAGGCAATAAGCGCGCCCTCTTTACAGTTATGTTTGTACATATTTATACTTATACTATATGTAGAAGAGCATAAATTACATACACACATAAATATGTAACTATATATGTACATACGTGCATATGATGATAGGTTCGAAAAGTAGGGTATAAATTCAAAAACTTAGTTTTACATATTTAGTGGGAACTGTTTATGACTTTTTTAGTGAAGCAATAGGAGCGCAACTTAAGTTGGAACTAGCACGCCATCAAACGAACAGTTCATTTATGTTTTCTTATGCATAAAAATTAATACATATATTTTGGAAATACATTTTTTCGCATTGCCCAGCGTACATAAAAACCTACGCGCAAAAGTTACAAATATTTTTTACGAATGAAAATGATTCGTAGGCTGATTCGGTGAATTTCGGTTAGATGAAACAGCTGTTAGATTTTCACAGGCAATACGGGGGGGGAGGGGGGGGGGGGGCAGTATATAAATTCGGTTGGCTTCCACAACAAATCTTACTTTGAGGGAAGTTTCGGGTCATACAAAATTTCGTCCTTGGCGATTCTAAAAACAGCTAAGTTTGGAATTCCTACCTAACTTTTTTATCTATGACTCGATTTTAGAATGCGTTATATCATCGAAAATACATTTTTAAACTCTAAGCATCTCTCTTGGATCCTTTAGAGTACCTCCTTGGCCTACTTAGTTCTAGTTAACTATATAAATCCACATTTCAAACTTTGTAGAGAAATTAAAAATATTTCACAACAAAAACTTTGTAATTATGATTTATATTATATTAATAATAAGGTGCAAGTTTCAATAGGCTAAGAATTCGCTTTCCATACAAAAACAAATTATCGAACATAGTAACTTTGTATGGAAGAAAATGCGTGACGCGGTCAGCAAAAAAGAAAATTTCAATAATCCACGCTAAAATATTGTTGTTGTGCAACATTTTTGTGCTTTTCTAATTTTTGTACAAAGTAGGAAATTTGGATTCCCATGGCTTTTGTTGTTTTTTCGCACTAATATACAGTATGTACAGTTTTTTTGTCCAAGAATAGATACGAGCATTACTCATACGCCATGCCATGCGGCTATCTTAAGCTGTGAAGCAAGTAATTATATAGTTGCAGGATTTATGGTGTTGATGTGTAATGATCTGCTAACATAAGGCCTGCTTTTCGCTCACAGTCGATTGAGTAGCCGATTTGTTTAACGAGAAAAGAGGCCTAAGGCAGTCGCATGAAACGGCGTAAATGGCTATATATGTATGTAGTCTAGCCCAAAACAGTCGATGTATATTCTTATGTATTCATTTATTGTTACGGTTGAAAGGAAAATAGCATTTCATCGCTATTTTAACTGTTTTTTTTTTATTAAAAGCAAAGGATATTTCTTAAGACAGGGTCATAGATTGGGTATTTGCCCAAAATTTGGTGCAAAGCGTATCCCGATCGTGTGAATGCACAAACATATTTCAGTCACGGAAAACAATTTGTTTAATTTTTCAATAGAAGTTCACTACAAAAAAATTTGTCGTCCCAATTTTTTAATTTTGTACCAATAGCTCAATATAACGGGTGATTTTTTTGAGGTTAGGATTTTCATGCATTAGTATTTGACAGATCACGTGGGATTTCAGACATGGTGTCAAAGAGAAAGATGCTCAGTATGCTTTGACATTTCATCATGAATAGACTTACTAACGAGCAACGCTTGCAAATCATT
>NW_023474895.1:0-3358 GCF_013731165.1 Rhagoletis pomonella
AGCGGCAGTGCAGGAGCCCAAGAATTACCCTTAAAACGGCCACAGGAGCTTAAAAAGACCAACTGGGCCCCAACTGGCCCGAAGGTAAGTAGTTTTGGACTAGTCCCAAACTGGTTCCCAACTGATTCCCGACTGGTTACCAACTGGTCCCACAAACTAGTTACCAACTGGTCCCAAAGTGGTTACCAACTGGTCCACCTATACCTCAAGTGGTCCACAAGTCACTTCACTTACAAAGCATTCGATTTAGTTGACAATAGTCAAACTAATTTTATTTAAAGAAATGGCGTGTCGTCTATTTCCGGTGTAGCAAACGTAGTACATAGGGCGACATCTAGATGTCATCTACCTCGCCCTGTTCACTATGCTTTTTTATAGGAGCTTTTCAAAGCTTTGCTTTGGTGTCGGACACACAACATTGAAAGCTTCTGGATCCACAACATTGAAAGTTTCTGGAACACAACATTGCAAGTTGATAAAAGCGTTGTAAAATGCTCTAACTTAGGCCAACGGTACTCCGCATAATAAGTAAATAAACTCAAAGCTTGTATGAGATTTATTTTGGTATTTATGTACTCTTCTGTCAGGAAATAATGACTATTGTACATCCAGAACACAAATGCGATCATAAAGAAAATCGCATGAAAGTATGCGCTTTGTGTGTAGGGCTGCCAGACGTCCCGGTTTTCCCGGACGTGTCCCGGTTTTAGACTATTTGTCCCGGTGTCCCGGTCCAACCTTAAAATGTCCCGGGTTTCAGTTAAGTGTCCCGGTTTTCGATTTGATTGCACAAATTTTGCTTAAAAATGACTACGCTGAGAGAAAAAAGGTGTTGTAATAATAAGAAAAATTTTATGAATTTACTGGGGGAAATAACGCATAGTAAACATGAATGTGTTTTATTTGATTATCGTTTTGAAATGTTCGTACTTAAAAACAATACTTTCATACCACGCACACGTGGTGTTGAATCAAACTGAACATTTGAATGCACATTTACATGTCTGGCTGTAGCTGAGTGCACGAAGATGCTTGCCAGAATTTGCTAATTTCCAGAGCGTCAGGGTTCAAATCCCATTACAGACAGCATGAAATTTAAATAAATTTTTTTTTAACTTAATTATGAAAAAGCATCCGTTAAGTGCAAAGCGCTTCATTTTAATATTGGCGTATTTCAATTGAATATTTCTATACTAAATACTAAAATTTGTATACTTAAATTATTACGAGTTGGGTTGGTGCTCTTTCATATGCGATTTTTTTTAAATGTAGCACGTTTTGCATAAGCAATAGTTGATGATTAATATAAGTATGTTCCTAAATACGTTAAAATTACATGCAGAGTTTTACAATTATAGCAAAAGCCAGAAGTTTTGAAACAAGCTCACAGCAACGAAACAAATGACTGATATTTTAATGTTACCTTGTATTTATTTTTTTTTTTCGTGAAACCTAGATTACTTATAAGCAGGGTATGAAAATAAACTGTACAAAACAATTCCCATTTGCTCATCGATCATCATATCATTTGTGGTTTTGTACAGTTTTATAAATAGTCAGAAACAAATTGTAAGATTCACTGTCATTTTCCCCAACGAGAAACGTTTGCTTTTCGTTTGTGACAATTGTACCATAGGGTACGTTTTATATGTATGCAAACGTTTCAATTACGTGAAAAATAATTTTTTCTGTAAATTTTCATATCCAATTCAATTAAAAAACATTTTTATTTTTTTTATTCATTGCAGCCATTCGTTTTGTATTTGTTTATTGCATATATGTGCATACATAAATATATTTTCCCTGCACGATTCATTTCGTTTGTTGTTTCGTCTGTAACTACTAAACTACTGTAGTGTACTATCGCCAAAGTGAACTCAGCCGTTTTGTTTCGTATTGTACCGAACTGTTAAAGTAATAAACGAAACGAAATAGTAACGTACAATATAGTTTATTTTCGTACACTGCTTATAAGTACCGTGCCGTACAAAATTATTGGCTCGGAGACACTTTCATCTGATCACAATTTCTAATCAGATCTTTTAGAAAAATCTTTAGAATGTAGCTTTTGAGCCAATTAGTAAAGTGCAAGTCTGAAGTTACAAGAAAATTTCGTTGATTCTTTGCAATTATTTATTTTTTGCTGACAGTGTCTTCCACATACAAAAAATTGTCGAACATAGTTTGTATGGAAGAAACTCTCAGTAAAAACAATACCAAATATATTGCCTCGTTCAAAGCCATGAGCAAAATCGTGAATACATGGTTTTCCGCAAAACAAGCGGATCTTAGTAATTTTGATAAAAATCTTAACGAACTCCGCACAGCTTTGAAAAGTACTGGAATTTCTCAAACTGTCAAAATCCATTTTATCCTTAAACATTTAAAGCAATCTATTTCATTCTTGAATAACGATGGTTTAGGATTATAGTCCGAGCAGGCCGGGAAGTCAGTTCATAGGGAATTCATTAAATTCCGGGATAGATTCAAAATAAATATGATTGATAAACCAACTTTTGTGAGTCGCCTGAAGAAAACTGTAATGACATTTTCATTCCAGCATTTATAAAAACTTAACTAAATAGTAAAATATTTAAATACCAAAATGTGTGACTATATTATATGGTAAGCCAACAAAAAAAATAAAAGGAAACAAAAAACAAATATAAAAAAATAAAGCAAGAAAAAAATATAAAAAAATAAAACCAAAAAAAGAACAAAGAGGTGCAAAGTAAGTTGCCTCTACGTGGTGCGCCTTGGAAACGATTGAAACCGGCTAAAAACTTACATAAACTTATATCTTCACATAATATATACACACATTTACTCACACATACATTGTTGAATATTTAATGCACAAGGATGTTTTTCTCTTTCGCAAAAGTCGGTCCTATCATAACTATGTAAAATGTGGATATCTTTGAAACAGGAGCAGCTAGGAATTCAATTCAAAGGGATTCTTAACCTAAAAATATCAACAAATACAACCCTGCTTTCAGTTTTTGTCGACATTTTTATGCAACCTATCTTTGCTTCCTGCCCACCGTGCAGAACAGTTTTAATTTTAATTTTATTTTTTTCTAAAATTTAACTTTTTGACTTTTTCGAAAAAAGTGTTTTTCGGCGTAATTTTGCAGAAAGTTTTTCCTTTTCAGGAACTCTAGAACTATTGAAGAGCTACTCGGGACAGATTTAATTTTTATTGTTTCAAAAATTTAACTTTTTTCACTTTTTCGAAAAAAAAAAAATTTTTTTCGGCGTAATTTTGCAGAACTTTTTCTTTCCTTTTCAGAAACTCTAGAACTATTGAAAAGCTGCTCAGAAAAATTTTTTATTTGCCTTTTTGCCACATGTCGTA
>NW_023474896.1:0-3358 GCF_013731165.1 Rhagoletis pomonella
AAATATATCTTAAGCGGTTACAGCGCTAAACAAAAGGAAGAGTTAGACAAAATAGCAATGCGGAAGGAAACATAAGACCATAAAATGTTTATTTGTTTCGTTGATTCTCCTAACCTTTTATGCCTTTGAAATTTTCAGGATAAGCGTGTGAAGCACTCGGAATTTAGATTTTTCCGTGTCAGCTGATTTCTTCTTTAGATGGTTGCCACTTCGTCAGTTTTGTAGATGGTAAACAAGTTATAAGTTCATATTCAAAATATGTTTAAAATATCTGAAATTTACTATTGAATAAGGTTTTTTGTAGAAAACTAAGTAGTTTATATTTAGCTACAATCTATTATAGCACGAAAAATTGTAGTTGAAAAGATAAGTTTATGAAAAGGCATTGATGAGCGGCAACACTGTAGTAAGCAACACACAAAATTCTGCGTATACAGACTGCGTTTATGTATACGTTCTGCGTTCTTGACTAATTTCAGCTTTAGACTTTTTGGGTACCGTAGGCGACACCTTTATTAAAAAAAAATTTCCCCTTAGGCCAAGAAAAATGAATATACTAATTTTGAACAAGGTATGAATACAAAACTGCTATCCGATGATGGCGCTGAATAACATTTAATTAAATTATAAATTAAACTCAAAAGAAAAACTTTGAAGCACTAGTTGCACAGAGTAACTGTACGCTTATATGTTTGTAATAAAACACAAGCACAAGATGTCGGCACGTCCAGTTAATCTCGAAGTCACGCTGCGAATGAATATCTATAAAATCACAATGTGGTTGTTCACACTTGCCTGATTATCAGGTTATCTTGTTAAAAATTATTCTTCTGTAGTGTATCTTATTGTTATAATCTGAATAAAAAATATAACCACATAACCAGACAAATGTGAACAACCACAATGTCACACGTTGAGGAAAGAAAAATTAAAAATTACGGTTCACTGATGATATTAACACTAAAATATAATTAATCGATTATCGATTCAAAGCAACAGATACACCAGATACACAGCAACATCGTCATCACGGGATTCACTTAAGTGTGTTTAATTTTTCCTGTAAAATTAGGGTTGTCAGACGTACTCCTTTTTATTGCAATGTACTCCCTTGTACTCCAAAAAAAAATTATCTGGAAATGTACTCCTTTCTCTTTTTTGTACTTCTTTTGTACTCCTTTTTACAGCTATTAATATTTTATAATATACAGGGTGTAAAATAATAACTGTTGCACAGTTTTTTTTTAATAAAAGGGACCTTTATAGATTTTAGTTAAATTTCATTAATTCGTTTTTCAATTTTAACCTTCATTTGAGTTTACCAGCGGTAAACACTTTAGAAGAAAAGCGCAATAAAAAAGTAGTTTATTTTTAATTTTCCACAGATTTTACTTAAATTTTATTAATTAGTTTTTGAATTTTAACCGTCATTTGGGTTACACCTGAGAAAGACATGTCCAAAGGCTGGCAAATAGAAATAAGAATTAAAATTTTAAAACTAATTAGTAAAATTAAAGTAAAATATTTGCAAAGTTAACAAAAAAAATACTTTTTTTTTGGCAAAATCTATAAATAACAATTTTAGTTTTCAAAAAATCTATGCGACAGTTATTACTTTAAGCCCTATACTTTGCCATTCATGTTTTGGCAAACACTACTTACAGCGCTCTTACACGATGTGTATTTGCATATGTAAATGCAACTTTTTTTATCTATTTGTATGTACCATATATTGGAACGCATGGGGTAATAATAACAAGGCGTTATCAGTAACTTAACGTCACTTCCTCGGTAGGCCTATTCCGGTCACGCATTTTAAAGTAGAAGAAAAGGTAGTAAGTATTTACTATTTTTAATCCGTTCGGGCATACTATTTCAACTTGAATGTAGAAAAATGTATAATTGCAGGCTTATAAGCCTACATATATGTTTGTAGCGACAGCTCCCCACAGCTTGGACATATATTGTAACATAAAAAGTAAAGGCAGTGAAATAAGGCAATTTCCTATAAGACTGTAAATGATTTTTTAAATATATTAAAACACATAAATATCGATAATATAAGCGAAATCGAAAATAAGTGCTGCCACTCTATTCTAGTGTATCAGTAGTCCATTTGGCTCTATATTATGACAATGCAGCAAAAGTTATTTAATACTAGCTTATACCCGCGGGTTTCACCCCGCGCTTTTATACAAATATGAAAAATAATTTAATGATGTTAGATTTTATTTCTGTAGCCATTTCGTTATAGCTCGTTATTTTTTAAGCGAGTTAAGGTATTTAGGCCGTTTAAAACTATGAAATTATAAAATACGAAAGATATCAATCCCTCTAAGTTTACCTTAAAATGATTCCAGGTATACGACGCGTGAACGTGTAATGGTGCATTTACATGCTATGAATCTGTTCATAAGCCGTATGAATTTTCCTATAAAAGAAGCACCAACTGTATGAAGAAATGAATGAAAGCGATATATACTTAACAATTTTGACTTACATACTTGGCAAGTATTTTTTTTTGTAAACAACAAACAAAAAAATTTCATTTTGTGCTATTTTCGAAACTAATAGCTTATTTTTTTTTTGTTAAATGTGCTTTAAAAATGACCTACTGCCAATACAGCTTTGTGGATTGCAATTTTTTCATATTTGTAATGCTTTCATTTAAACATCTTTGTGAAAAAACAGTTTTTTGTTCAGAATTGCTTGTTAACATTTGGCATAAGTTGAAATCATAGGGATGCCGTTTTCTTCCGTTTCTCAATGGATTTTATACTTGAAAAGCTCGTATGTGAGGTTGCCTAAATTTTATAGGAGAGAGTAAAACATGCCCTAATTAAAAACGGTTCTCTCTTTTAAACTTAATTATCTCTTCTCCTTATGTCTAAGTATCGATATTTTATTATAAATGGCTAAGGGCTTGATGCCAAGAGCTTCCGGCACAAATGACAGTTACGAGGTTTTGCAGAACCACGATACGCGCTCTTGTACTTTAAACGACGATATACATATTGGCGCTTACACAATATGTTAGTGTTTGGCCTAGCTTCTCCTCTCATATGTGGCGTGCGTGATTTTGTCACTCAAAGTAAAGGACAGTTTTTTATATTTTGATGTTGGTGGGTAATGCTCTACAACAGCCGCCACTACTTTTACATATATGCTGGTATATTCAAAATACTATCCCGAACATCGGAGTGTATATAAGTAATATAAAAAAGAATGAGAGGTACTATAAGAAAATGTGCCCATAATTCAGGAGCAAAAGAAAAAATGCTCATTGAAAATAATTCCATGTATAAATTAAAAAATATATCTTAAGCGGTTACAGCGCTAAACAAAAGGAAGAGTTAGA
>NW_023474897.1:0-3358 GCF_013731165.1 Rhagoletis pomonella
TAATTCAATGATTAAACCCTCTGATTCATTGATTGTGTTGGGTGACTTTAATTTACCAAATGTATCATGGAACATCATTGACAATGATATTGTACCTTTCTCGTCTAGCGCGTGCAACAACGTATTTTTAGAGGAGATGGCTGAACTCTGCCTGAATCAAGTTAATGTACTTCGCAATAAGTTTGGCAAAGTATTAGATCTTGTTTATTTTGATGATGCATCTAAGTCGGCTGTAAATAAATGTGACCCACTAGTTTTGCCCGAAGATGTCTACCACCCTGCTAATGAGATATCTTACGAAATTATAAACGATGGTCAAAATTGCGATGTCCAAACATACGAGCCAAATATCCGCTTTGATTTTTCGAAAGCCAACTTTAAAAAACTGAATAAAGAATTGTCTAAATTGTCGTGGCCTATATACAAAGAAAAAGTTGAGCAAAGCGTTGCACATTTTAATTTTACTGTACATAGATTATTTGAAAAGTACAGTATCGGTCATATCTATAGCACGCCATTTCAAAGTGATATTGTGTGCCACTTATGTTTATTTATTTATTTTTAAGAATTTTCGATTAAAATACAGTTCTTTCTCTAACAAACCCCATATAAACCCAAGTTTAACAATTTGTAGAAAACTTCAAAAAAGTGCAACAAATTTTCACCTAAGTTTCAAACTTTTTTCTCGGAAGTGTTAGAATTTTTTCGAGTACACAGTTTTTTAGCCCCTGCAATTTTAGTCTGATAATGTGCAAATTTCAAGTGGCTACGATTTACCGTTAATTTTTTAGAATTTTTTTTGTCGCATTGGCTTCCATATAATGAATAAACTCAATTTATTTGTATATGGAAGAAATCCGCAACACCTTTGGCGAAAAAAAATTCTAAAAAATCAACGGTAACTTTTAGGAACTTGAAACTTGCACATTATCAGACTAAAATTGGTTGGGCTATAAAACTGTGTATTCAGAAAAATTCGGACACTTCTGAGAAAAAAGTTTGAAATTTAGGTGAAAATTTGTTGCACTTTTTTGAATTTTTCTACAAATTGTTAAACTTGTTTTTAAATGGGGTTTGTTAGAGAAAGAACTGTATTTTAATTGAAAATTCTCAAAAATACATAAATAAACATAAGTTGCACACAATATACCTTTGAAATGGCATGCTATAGATATGACCGATACTGTATGTGCCTAAACGCATGTGTGTTCCTGAAGAACAAACACAGTTATGGTTCACTAAAGAACTGAGAAACTTGAAAAGCAGAAAGTCACGTTATTTTAGATTACACAAAAAACCCGGCTTACACTCATACTATGTAAAATACTCACTTTTGCGTCACAAGTTCTTTGAATTAAACAAAAAGTGTTATAAAGATTACTTGTGTAAAATCAAACGACGTATACAACGTAAACGACGAAATGTACGTGGGTTTCCTTCCGCCATGAAGTATCAAAATAATGATGATAATGATAATCAAACAATTTCTAACATGTTCGCTCAGTATTTTAAATCCAATTATTCCACTAACTCCCAAGCATACTTCGACTATCCTTTTAAACTAAGTCCAATTAACTCAATACATAACCCTATAATATCTCCCGATGATGTTTTAGTTTACCTGAAGTCCTTAAAGCAGTCTTTTAGTTATGGTCCTGACCAGATCCCCACTTGCTTTCTTAGAAATTGTGCTGATTATCTCTATGAGCCGTTAACAGCCTTATTTAATTTGTCTCTTAAAGAGGGCGTTTTTCCAACTGTAAATTCCTAAATTATTTGAAGCAATTATAACAAATCGGTTGACACATTCAATCACTTCAAGCATTTCATACAGTCAACATGGATTTTGCAAGGGCAAATCAACTTCTACAAATTCACTTGAATTAACATCCTATATCTCAAAAGCATTTAGTGGTAGCAAAACTGTTGATGTTATATATACTGATTTCAGTAAAGCATTTGACAAAGTATGCCACTCGTTGCTCATCTATAAACTTGATCTTCTTGGTCTTCCACCTAATTTTCTACATTGGATCTCTTCATACCTCTATGATAGATCACAAAGGGTATTGTTTAAAAATACTATCTCTGACGTCATTGATGTTACTTCAAGAGTCGCTCAGGGTAGCCACCTAGGCCCGATTCTGTTCTTGCTTTTTATAAACGATATTTCTACAGATATAAAATTCTCCGAAATTTTAATGTATGCAGATGATGTAAAACTTTATAAATCGTACGTTTCAATTAAAGAAAGGTCTTTGCTACAATCAGACTTAAACAGCATGGTTTACTGGTGTAAAGTAAATCTTATGCCTCTAAATCTTAAGAAATGTGAAGTAATGTGCTTCTCGCGAAGAGCTGTTCTGCCAGTTTCTTATATAATAGGTAACCATAACCTGGAACAGGTATACAATTTTGTGGACCTTGGTATCACAATGGATCCTAAGCTTAATTTTAATCTTCACATTAATGTGACAGTCAACAAGGCTAAAGGTGTACTTGCATTTGTGAAACGATGGTCAAAAGAATTTAGTGACCCTTATATCACTAAAACCCTGTTTACAACATTAGTTAGGCCGATTCTGGAATACGGCTCGGTGGTTTGGAATCCAAGGTATCAAATTTACTCAGACAAGATAGAATCAATTCAAAAACAATTCCTACTTTTTGATTTAAGAAATTTCCGATGGGATTCTCAATATAGTCTTCCACCTTATACGAGTCGCCTAAAACTTATTAACCTTCCTACACTTGCCAGTCGCAGAGAAATGCTTGGTATAATTTTTATGGTTAAATTACTGACAGGCTCAATTTCAAGTCCGTCTCTTCTGGCTGATGTAAGCTTTAATGTTCCCTCACGCGTATCAAGACACTTTTGTCCCATATTTCTGAAAGCTTGTAAAACCAATTTTGAATTGCACGACCCACTCCGTTGCTTATGCCAGGATTTTAACTCTCATTCCAGCACGTTTGATATATCAGATCCGCTTTTCAGCATTAAGAAAGCGATACTCTCCTCTCTCAATAAGTGAATTATTGACATAAATACATAAAATCAGCTGATGAATTTAGTTCTGTAGCAGAACAGTTTTAGATCTCGACACTTAACAAACTCCTGCCTATCGTGACTCGGCACAAAAATTTAAAATATTGGTTCCGTACGTCATGCGGACTGCGCCCCTCGTGCGGATGGGCGGGAATGGAGGGTAAAAACCGTTGGGATTATTATTATTATTATTATAATAGATAGAATGAAATGCACACTTAGAACAATTAGCACTTGTACTCGTGAGTTTACAAATGTATATACATATGTATGTATATACACTGGCAATTAAAAGTGGCAATTGTGTTTTTT
>NW_023474898.1:0-3358 GCF_013731165.1 Rhagoletis pomonella
TGTTCTGTTTCCCTCGTGTGACCACCTAGCAAATATCGTACTGATAATTACCAAAATAAAGCAATACATATGTAGATACCCCTTTTTAAATAACTACTATTTCTTAAATTATTTTGGGGGCAATTCACGTCAAATGTCCCAGCGCCCTGAGCGGTGCAAAACAGGCTACTTTTCGACTAGCTGCGAAGCAGACAGAAAATAGGAAAAATAATTCGAAAACTATGATTTCTATAGATTTTTATACGGGCTATGCGATGGCACTATGCGTTTTCCAAAATTTTCCCGTTTTCATGGTGAAAATTCTGAACGAAAATTTATTTGTAATTTTTCTGAACTATGGTAATTTTTAATATTGTTTTTAGTTATCTCAATCGAAAGATCAAGTCTTTTTACATATAAATCACTAATAAAAACTGACTTTTTTACTTTTCTGAGTTATAAAGGCTTTTAGAGCGCAGCGCGCTAATCTGCTAACCGTGTGAGTCATAATAATACTGTTATAACTTAACAACTACTTGATGTTTAATTTTGAAACTTTCGCAAAACCTTCCCTACATAGTCATCTACAACACTGTTTTAAAACAAAAAATTCATTTCAAATTTTATAACACAACTTTTGCATATTTGAAAACAAACACCCTCTTAATTCTCATAAAAAAGTTATAAACGTGTAGTTTTATTTGTAGTAAGTATTAAGAAGTGGTGTTAAACCTCAATTCTTTCGAATAGTTTGTAGTTTTGTGTATTGTGTGAAAATTTCAAATCGATCGATACACAAACGACTGAGATATAGCGCGTTTAAATGACAATTTTGTTAAAATTATCAAGAATCAGTTCAGCCCAATAATAAAATTTCAAACAACGTCACGCTGCAGCTTTCGTATGTTCGATCACAGGAAAATAAATAGCAAAGACAATAGCAAAGACAAATTTAAATTTGAATAAATCGTCGCCTGGCTTGATTCAAAGGGAACATTTGAAAGCACAGTTGCATATTGTGCCTGTAGCTGAGTGCGCAAAGATGCTGGCTGAATTAGTTGAGGTCGAAAGTGTTCGATTTCAAATCTCACTATGCAGAACATACAATTTAAAATCTTTACTTTCGTTTTTTTTAATTTTAAAAAAGTATTTGTGAAGTGCACAACGAAAAAAAGTGGTTCGGTTACAGGTTATATGTTACTACTACAAGTACTAGTGAAAAGTTACGCAGCGGGAGTCAATTGTCACCTCCTAGGACAACTCCATGTTAAATGCGACAGTAGAAAGCATGGCTGGTAGATTTGCAAGGTGCCGGTATTCGACTCCCGAAAACTGGTGAACTCACTAGTTCTGTACTAGTATTTCCGCTGCAGGGTCGTTAGCTTTGTAATCGTTTGAAAAGGTTCCAATGTTCCTACGGCCGTTGCACAGCTACCCTTGTCCGCTTTCGCTTCACCTCTTTGCTATCCTTCTCCTTCCACTCGACAGCCCATAACTTCAACTCAGGTGCTTAGTTGTATTTTTCCGTCTCTCGTTTTGTTAGATGTGACGTATTTTGCTTGCATTTGTTGCATTTCTCTCGAATTCTTGTCTCGTCTGCATATTTGCGGCTAACTGCAATTGGCACCAAGTTGACTTCAATATTTTCTGTTTTATTGTGTTTTATTTGTTATTTCTTTTTCAAATGATTACATTGATCCGCAGGTGGTAAAAATAATTGCCTTCAAAGCAATAGTGTTGAAAGTTTTGAAGGCATGCAAAGTGACATTTTTTCCTGAGAATTGTGCAAATAAGTTTGTGAAAAACTCACTGCGGTTTCATTAAAATTGAACTGACTGTTAGGGAATTTAATTTTTTTAAATTTGCAAAATTGCAAATGAATGGTTAGATACATAAGTCAGATCTTAAAGCTCTAAAGTAATTGTATGCCTAACCAAATTTTGCGGGTTTTTGCATTTGTTTTTATATGGTTAGTTTTTTTTTTTATACCCGAGCGCACTTGTGCACAAGGGTATTATAACTTTGTTCACATAACGGTTGTTTGTAACAAGCAAAACGAATCGAGATAGATATAGACAACTGTATACATAAATGATCAGGATGAAAAGAGAAATCGATTAAGCGGTGACTGTCTGTCCGTCCGTCCGTCTGTGCACACGATAACTTGAGTAAAAATTAAGATATCTTAACGAAACTTGGTACGCGTACTTATTTCTGCCGTAGGACGGATGGTATTGAAAATGGGCAAAATCGGACAATAACCACGCCCACCTCCCATAGAACGGTAATTTTCAGAAATACAAAAACTGCGATATTTTAGTAATTACTGAAGATTATTCCCTCAAAATTGATATTTACAATACTTTTAAGAGAAAAAATAAGAATATTATAAATTTTTGAAAAATGGGCGTAGCCACGCCCACTTATGGTTACATGTGTATATCTTGGCAACCGCTGCACCGATTTCTTCCAAACTTGGCACGGTTATTGGTCTTGGTACAGGATACCTAATGGCCGAAAATTTTTAAAATCGGATAATAACCACGCCCACATCCCATGTAACGGTAATTTGGAGAAATACGAAATCTTTGATAAATCAGTAAATATTAAAGCTACTTTATTCAAAATTGTTGCTTGTAACAACTCTTTACCAAGAAATACGTTTATGATAAAATTTTGTAAAATGGGCGTGGCACCACCCACTTATGATCACATATATGTATCTCGGAAACCGTTCTACCAATTTGTACCAAACTCGGTATGGTTATTGTGCTTGCCACATAAGAGCAAAACGTTGAAAATTATTGACATCGGACTAAAATTGCGGCTTTTCATATAACGGTAAACTTTAGAAATGCTTGAAACTTCAATATTTCGAAATCTAAGGACGAAAATTTACTCAAAATTGATACACCCCGGCTTACCATGTAGCGGTAGCTTTCGGAAAGGTGAAAAACATATATTTAATATTTGCGCCGGGTATTTAATGTTCGGCTCCGCCCGAACTTAGACTTTCTTACTTGTTTGTTTTAACATTTTGATCAAACACAAATGTAAAAAAAGAACACGTTGTAGAACGTGAACTGGTTTAGAATTTTTAATAGGGTTGCCACCTTTCCAAATGATTCAATTGATGTAAATAAATTACTACTGCGCTGGTATAAAGCGAAGCGCACATTAGCGCGATTCCATCGTTGCGAATACGTTGCGAATTCGGCTGTTAACTTCGAATCCGCAAACGTGCGCACACTTGAGCGATTTTTTCGCGTCGATTTCCGATGTACAATTCACTCAATTTTCCCTTTATTTCGTGTATTTTCGCACTCGGCGTACCCAAATCGTACAAAATACTATTATTACGAACGTTTTTATTAGTTTT
>NW_023474899.1:0-3357 GCF_013731165.1 Rhagoletis pomonella
GTGTGGATTATATAGCTGGAAAATAAAACTATGTGGCAGGCGCACTAGGAGGATGGTTCCGTGCGCAGAAGTGGAAAACTTTTGACTGCCATTCACCTGGGAGTGGCCAGAAGCGATTCTTGTGCGTACGGTTCAAATCGCAGCTCACAACGTCCGGATATTTATATCCACGTATCCTCTGGGTAGCAACCAAACACCCGTTTGGGAGCGAGCTAAAGTGAGAAGGCGTAAAACTTCGCGTGCGCTGGGTTTGGGTCCCGCCACGTTAAAACCCCGCCCAATGAAAAATTCCAACAAGCCTCGGATGAGACCCCCTTTTTCTGATGACGACCACGGCAAACGTATAAAGGACTATGATTTAAGGGTATGCACCTGGAATATCCGGACCCTTAATGGGGAAGGTGCCTCTGCCCGGCTGGTTGATGTCCTCGGGAAGACAAAGGCTGACATCACCGCCATCCAAGAAATGCGATGGACGGGGCAAGGTAAAGTAAGCGTGAAGCCTTGCGACGTCTACTACAGTTGCCACGTAAAGGAGCCCAAATTCGGTGTTGGATTCGTGGTAGGAGAGAGATTCCGTCGCCGCGTACTGGCGTTCACCCCGGTGGACGAACGTCTAGCCACAATCCGCATCAAAGCTAGATTCTTCAACATCTCGCTCATCTGCGCCCATGCCCCGACGGAAGAGAAGGATGAGGCGTCCAAGGATCTCTTCTATGAGCGCTTGGAACGTACATATGAGCGCTGCCCCCGACACGATGTCAAAATCGTGCTTGGCGATTTTAATGCCAAGGTGGGCAAGGAAGGGATCTTTGGCGCCACCGTCGGAAAATTCAGCCTCCACGACGAAACGTCCGATAACGGACTGAGGCTGATCGACTTCGCCGGGGCCCGAATGGCATGGCTGTCTCCAGATCGAAAAACGAGAAACCAAATCGATCATGTTGTGATAGACGGAAGGCATGCTTCAAGCGTTTTGGACGTACGTACACTCCGAGGGCCAAACATCGACTCGGACCACTATCTTGTTGTAGCCAAGATACGCACCCGCCTCTGTGCAGCAAAAAATGTGCGCCCAACAATGCAAGGAAAGCTTAACGTCGAAAAGCTGCAATCACAACAGACGGCCAATTTATTTGCCACTCGACTCACACACCTGCTCTCTGAGAGCACTCTTCAACAATCCGACGTACGCGAGCAGTGGAACCACATTTCCCGATCACTAAGTACCGCCGCCGAAGAAGTAGTTGGATTTCAGCGAGCCCGAAAGAACAACTGGTACGATGAGGAATGTCAAGAAGCCGCAGAGAAAAAAGATGCCGCCTACAGGGCCACGCTGCGATCGGGCGCAACGCGAGCCATGTGGGACCGTTATAGGGAACTGAAGAAGGAAGCGAGACGTATTTGCCGTAATAAGAAGAGAGAGGCCGAAATACGTGAGTGCGAAGAGCTTGAGATGCTGGCCGACAGGAAGAACGCCCGAAAATTCTACCAGAGGGTTAGGCGACTTACGGAAGGTTTCAAGAACGGGGCGAACTCCTGTAAGAACAACAATGGCGACCTAGTGACCGATGTCCAGAATATACTTAAATTATGGAGGGAACACTTTTATAACCTACTGAATGGTAGCAGCGCTGAAAGTAGTGAGGAAGACGAACCCGAGTCCCCAGTCGATGATGATGGAGTAGCTGTCCCACCGCCTGACTATGACGAGGTACGAATAGCGATTACGCGGCTGAAAAACAACAAAGCTGCTGGAGCTGACGGCCTGCCAGCCGAGCTATTCAAGTACGGCGGCGAGGAGCTGATGAGGTGCATGCATCAGCTCGTATGCAGAATATGGTCAGATGAACGCATGCCCGACGACTGGAATTTAAGTGTGCTCTGCCCAATCCACAAGAAAGGCGACCCCGCCATACGCGCCAACTACCGCGGAATTAGCCTTCTAAGCATAGGTTACAAGGTCTTATCGAGCGTATTGTGCGAAAGACTGAAGCCCACCGTCAACGAGCTGATTGGAGCTTATCAGTGTGGCTTTAGGCCTGGAAAATCCACCATAGATCAGGTATTCACAATAAGCCAAATCTTGGAAAAGACCCGCGAGAATAGGATCGACACACACTATCTATTTGTCGATTTCAAAGCCGCTTTCGACAGCACGAAGAGAAGTTGCCTTTATGCCGCGATGTCTGAATTTGGTATCCCCGCGAAACTAATACGGCTGTGTAAAATGACGTTGAGCAATACCACCAGCTCCGTCAGAATAGGAAAGGACCTCTCCGAGCCGTTTGATACCAAACGAGGTTTCAGACAAGGGGACCCTCTTTCGTGTGATTTCTTTAATCTTATGTTGGAGAAGATAATAAGAGCCGCAGAACTGAACCGCTCAGGCACAATACTTTATAAGAGCGTACAATTGCTGGCGTATGCCGACGACATCGATATTATCGGTAAAAACAAGGGCTACGTCTGTTCTGCCTTCTCGGGATTGGATAGAGAAGCAAAGCGAATGGGTCTGGTGGTGAACGAGGACAAAACGAAGTATCTCCTGTCAGCACACAAACAGTCAGAGCATACGCGTCTTGGCACCCACGTCACTGTTGACAGTTACAAGTTTGAAAAAGTAGACGACTTCGTTTATTTGGGAACCAGCATTAACACCAATAATAATGTCAGCCTTGAAATCCAACGGAGAATCACTCTTGCCAACAAGTGCTACTTTGGGCTGAGTAGGCAATTGAGAAGTAAAGTCCTCTCTCGTCGTACAAAGATCACACTCTATAAGTCACTCATCATGCCTGTGCTGGTGTATGGCGCGGAGGCATGGACAATGAAAGCATCTGATGAGGCGGCTCTTGGAGTTTTCGAGAGAAAGATTCTGCGAAAGATTTACGGACCTTTACGCGTTGGTGATGGCGAATATCGCAGACGATTTAACGATGAGCTGTATGAGCTTTACAACGATATAGACATAGTGCAGCGAATTAAAATTCAGCGGCTCCGCTGGCTTGGCCATGTCGTTCGGATGGACAGAAACGCTCCTGCTCTGAAAATATTCAACGCGGGCCGCGATGCTGGTAACAGAGGAAGAGGAAGGCCTCCTCTGCGTTGGAAAGACCAGGTGGAGAAGGACTTGGCTTCACTTGGCATTTTCAATTGGCGTCAGTTAGCACAGAAGAGAAATGACTGGCGTGCTGTTTTGGACTCGGCCAAAATCGCTTAGGCGGTTACAGCGCCAAATAAGAAGAAGAAGAAGGCAGGCGCACTATCGCGCATAGATATCAAAGACCTTAAAGAAATGTCAGTAGACGCGAGCTCGTTTTCGACCCTCCGAAATTACATTTCAAAAAAGGAAAC
>NW_023474900.1:0-3357 GCF_013731165.1 Rhagoletis pomonella
GAGCGTGTAACGAACAGCCTGCTGTTAATTAGGCGCATGTGTGTGTGTATGTATGTGGGTGGAGTGTGTGAGTATGGACGATCTGTTTCTGTTAACAACAGTGTGAATTTATACATGTATAAATATGTGGAATGTTAGCTTGGGGGTGGGGAAAGTAGGAGCTGCAGCTTTAAGGCGGTAAGATCACCGTTTGCAGACCGAATTGCATCTACCAGGGTAAACGGAATCATCAGATGCTATAAATTGGGGAAAGAAGAAGCTGGCCGACACAGTCGAGTGAATGCTGAAGATTGTTAAAGGTATCAGTGCGCGCCGCGTAGTGGTTTTGGTCTGAAGCAAATCGCAAAGTGTTGAAGTTTGAATCAGGAGCAGTTCGACGGCGAGAACAATCCCGCATCACCAGCTAATTTCAGCAGACATCAGCCCACAAAAATTTGGAGGGGATCCCGCCAACCCAAGGTACGAAGTTTATTGGGAGTTCATATGAATCAAAAGTAATTACCCTGGCGCCATAAACAGGTGAAGTAATAAACCAGCCTTCTTGCTTTGACTACTTCACCTGGTATTGTCCCACCATGTTTAATTACAGTGAATTAATACTAAAGTAAACGTACAAAAAAAAAGAAAAAATAATATTAAAAATAACAAAAATCCAAAATTGCGTTTGTACATCTGCAGATACGTGAGCGTATGTATATGCAGAAATATCTGCATATATGTATGTATATGTACATATGCGCGTGTACACAAATGTAAACCACGAATAACATTAGACACCGCTGTTCGCTTACAGTCGCTGTTCGCTTACATGGGTGTTGGCGGAGAAACCAAAAAGGTTCCGCGGCGCAACTAACACCAGTCACTGCTAACACCGAAGATTTCCAGAGCTAAGGAAGGAACGAGAAGGGGACGCGCTGAATAAGTTGAGCTCAGCAGCGACAGGAGCCGCTGAGAGCCATTGGAAACGAGGGAATAACCCGCGTTTGCTTACTCGCTACTTAGCTAACGTACTCAGCTGCCAGTGTCACCTGCGTTTACAATTAGGGCCGGGGCCGGTTTGAGCGTCACGTGGTTGCGGAGCACCGGAAGCCCTAAAGTGCCTGACTCCAAGGCCAGCACAACTTGGGGACTAAAGATCGCGTATCTATACAGCCCCACTTGGTTTTCCGTGGGGAGAAAACGACGAATTGCCAACTCGCGTTCCGCGCACTAAGCGTGTTTCTAATGCGCGTTAGATTTAAGTCCATTAGTATTATAATTTAATTTTTTTATTATATTTTTTTTGTTTGCTTTGTTTGCTTAAAAACCACTTTTAAATTTCGCATACGTATGTCTGCATATAAATTTGAACATATTATTTTACTTTCCCTTTTTGAATTTATGAATTTGTAGAATTTTTATTTAATCGGCGCACCTACACGCCATAAATTTTGCACATGAATTTATTTCTTTTCTTTTTTATGAATTTATTTTCTTCGGTGTAAACACAAACACTTTATTTGAATTGTACACTTTCCGCACTAGTTTTCGCGTTTATTTTGTTTAACACAATTCGTTTTACTATATTTCTTTATTTGGAGTACGGTGACGCGCGTTATTTCGATTGAAGTTTCACCGGAACTAAATCGCTAAAAGATTTAACAAGATCAATTTTAAGGAAGATCGCTCTCCCTCTCTTCCAACTTTTATATGACGTGCATATGTATATGTAGGACTTTTTCTCTCACCCTATTCATTTTCAGCTTCCTTCTCCGCATGCTGGTACCAACATCGGTGGAAAAGCAAGGCGAGTGTACATAAACATATACATATATTAACACGTATATACATATATTATTTTGTTTTGATGAGGTCCTTCGTGGAGTAACTTTTAATAAAGCGAAATATAGCGTAGTGGCAGATACTTTATTAGGGTAGTCAAGTCGGATTCCCCTTTAATTCTTTTTTATAGTAGAGTTGGATAAAAAAAAAAAAAAAACAGAGGGGGGCTAATATAGTACCGATATATGTACATATAGGGATATACAATTAAGAATATAAATTAGATTTTGTTAGTAAGATTAAGAAAATAAAAATAAATAAAACCCAGGAAATATATGTATGATGCAATTGGTGTCCGATTACTTTTATGAACCATCTTGAAGTAGGGAAGAATGTAGAATGAGACACTAAGTTTTGTTGTGGTCGGTGCGGGTGTTGCCCTCGAGGTAACCTGGCAGGGATGGATGGTCCACTTCGTATTGGGTTGTGACGATGCTGACAGGACTGATCGACTGACGAACGGATGTCAGGATAGGGGACTTCGCGGTTGCATCCGTAGCCAGAGTGAAGTCCAAAGCTGCTTGAGCATTTTTTTTTTTAGAAGATGGGGTGGGACGGCTCCCCTGAGATAGAAAGTTGTGACAGGGCATATCCGGAAGAATGGAAAAAACGACAGGGAAATAGAAGTTAACGCTTTAGGTAAGGAAGGCGAAACCACTCCGGGGGAAGTAGGAACTCGCTTAATACTACCTCTGCTCGTGACATGTCTAGACCCAAACCCACATCCCTTAATCCAACCTCCAATGTAAGTAATTCGTCCACCGTTCGTAGTTATGTCAGTAATGATCCCAAGCAAGTTTTCTGTGCATCCCCGTTCTACCTCATGATGTGTTTTGCTTGCGGAATGCCGGTTGATTACTACCTCAAAAACCCGGCTGAATCAGCAAAACACAGTGCGTGTAAGTCCCCATTCCATTTGATGAAATGTTTTTTTGTATGGTGGAGACTCGTCCTTTTGTGTGTTTAAAGCCGGGGCGGGAAACCGGGCACTGGCAGAGATGGCCGGGCACTCTGTCCAGAACAGAAGTCACCCGGCAGAGTAGAAGGCGAGAATAAGAGTGTGATTAAGATACTAAGGCGCGAAGACAATACTGAATTAAAGAGTATAGATGATAAGAAACGCAATAATAGATGTGCAGAACATAGTTTACATTTGCGCAAAATTAATTATGAAGAGGCGACAAGGCGAATTTTCATGGAAGCGCTAGAGGAAAAAGGTAAAACAAGAAATTTCAAAAAGATAAAGAAAATGCGCGAAAAACAAAAACAACTCAAAAGAATACAAAGAAAAATAATAGCAACCATTGTCACTGTGAAAGGCGATAACCGCTTCTTCGCACAAGCAAGTATTGGGGGCCATGACGTGCTGGCTTTGCTGGACTGCGGGGCTTGCGCAAGTTGCTTAGGGAAAGGCTCTTCGAAAATATTAGAAGGGCGAGAGAACGAAATAATGAGGATATCTGGACAAAACATTCGTACGGCCAATTGCGAAGAAACGCCAGTAGTAGGCGTCATAACACTTCCCGTAGTTTGGGA
>NW_023474901.1:0-1450 GCF_013731165.1 Rhagoletis pomonella
TTATTTCCACTATAATTGCTGTTTTGGCCATTGTGGTTTCTTTGAACATTGGTTCTATTTTGAAACCTTCTTCCAAAATTTCTATTGTTTTGGAATCTGTTGCCAAATTGTCTTTGTCGGTAGTGCAAAATGGTATTTTGTTGGCCTGTAGCTTCTGTACAACTTCCAACAAATTTGCTTATTACTTCATTCATGTCAGTAAACTGACCTGCTTCCATAATAAGTTTGACTTTTTCTAATGTGCAATTTTTAGTTATTGCCCTTACGGCTGCTTGTGTCGCATATTTACTTGCCAAATTTAAGTTTATGCCGTCATTTATATATGCATTTTCTAATGATTTTGTTAGTGTTTCTATTTCATTGCAGTAATTTGTAGCAGTTTTGCTACTTTGTCTTATATTCATAAGTTTTGCAGTCACTACTTCTACTGACTCACCTTTTACGGTGGTGCGTAGTTTGGTACTGATTTCCGCAATTGTATTTTCATTGTCAATCAAATTTCTCGAATTTCCTTTAAGTTTAGTCTTAATTAAGGAAATGGCTATTGCCTCATGTTCGCCTTTTATCGCATCAACCAGAGTTAGTGCGTCAAGGAATGAACGTAAATTTTCTGATTTGCCATCAAAATCAGGTATAAGCTTTGTTGCTGTATTTATAAATTCTACTACTGTCTGTGTCATTGTGGGAGTTTGTATAATTTCTTGTTATAAGTTTTTTAAAAATTTTTATGTAACTATAACCCTCTTTTTTTTTAATTAATTCGTATTTTAGTAAATTTTTAATTAACATTTATTTATGTTTATTGATAAAATTTTGGCTTAATATTTAAAAAAAGTCATAAAATTTTTTAATTTTTTTTAAAAAAAAAAGTAAGATTGAAAGTAACTTAAGAAATGTATTGTATATGTATATAAAACAAAATATTTTTGCCACGAGCGAAAATTCGCTTACTGGCCCTATGAGTGCGGATTGACCCACATCAGTTTTTGTTTGCCTTTGCGACTGCAGGGCTGGTCTGGGGCAAGCCAGTGATGAAAATGGTAACTTCCTCATTGCCAAAGCTGGGCTGTTTCTTGGCAGCGTCGACCATCTCATTCAAAGTGGTTTGTTCGGGTTGACCATTGGGTTTCATCAAGAGAACTGGCACATTACTGGGACTTGGCACAAATGATGGTTCCAACGCGTGGTTAATTTGTGAGAGGTGATAAATTTTCTCAATTTCTCCTTCGCCTTCCTCCACTGACATGTTCTCCAACTGCTGCATAGTTAAATCCTCAGCTGACTGCATCGACTGGAGTTCAGACACCGATAACCAATCAGTGGGCTTTAAACTACTCGAGACGGCATTATCCTTGTTCTTGCCATGCTTTTTTGTTTGATGATTGATTGATCTTTTTTTTTTTTTGCTGATCAAGTCAAAGTGCTTTTTAGTGCATAATTTTTAAGCACA
>NW_023474901.1:1460-3357 GCF_013731165.1 Rhagoletis pomonella
CATCTATTCTTGGCAGTGGGAATTTATAATTTGGAAGTGATTTTTTCTGATCTAATAAAATAGGACTATTATATTCGGAACATGATGGCTCTATTATTCCATCTTTTAACATTTTTGAGACTTGTCTTTCAATTTCTTCTTTGTGAGTGTGTGGTATACGGTAGTTCTTAATGTATACTGGGTCTGTATCTTTTGTCCTTAACTTTTGTGTGTAAAAATTGTTTGATGTGATTGCTTCTGTTTCTAATCCAAAAATATCGCTGTACCTAGAACATAATTCCGTTAACGTTTTTTCAAATAGTTTTGGAAAATTTTTCTTTAGTGTATCTAAAATTTTATTTTTTCTTTCTGTTTTGTTTTGATCACTTGAAATTATGTTATAGTCAGTGAGATTTTCTGATTGAATTCTGTTTAGTTTTACCGTTACTGGTCTGTCATTTGTGTTAAGAATTCGTATGAATGCATTTTCAGATTTTACCAAGGTACTTGCAATGAATATACCTGTTTGTATTTCTTGATTAGGTATCAGTACTTCTTGAAAAGGAGTAGAAAGTTTCACCCTTCTTATAACTTCTGACATAGCTGGGAGTGTTATGTCATCGTTACAAGTAGTTATAATTGGTATTTCAATGTGCATTTGGAATTTTTCTGGTCTGAGGGTTAGGAAATCTTGATTCTCATTGAATTCAAGTAGACAATTGTATTTTTTCATAAAGTCCATTCCAATAATGCCATCACACGGTATTGGGAAATCGTTTTGTACTACATGAAACTCGTGTGGTATTAAATAATTTTTAAACTTTAAATCGAAAAATGTTGTGCCTATTGAATTGATTTTTCCTTGTCCAATGCCTTGTAGTGTTGTAATGTGTTTTTTGTTTATGTGTTTAAGTGTATCTTGGTCATGTTTAATTATGGAAATGTCTGCTCCTGTGTCAACTAGTAGTGTTATGGCGGTGTTAGTGTGAGCAATTCTGACTTGTATGTAAATGCTAAAGTTAAGGTTAAGATTGTATATTTTGTAGTCCGAGTTTATCTTAGGGGAATGTCCGGGTTTTCCGAACTATTGTTGTCTGTTTGGGTCATTCTAATATTCCTTGTATTACCTCGGTAGGTATTTCTGTTTTGACCTCTATTATTATAATTATTTCCACTATAATTGCTGTTTTGGCCATTGTGGTTTCTTTGAACATTGGTTCTATTTTGAAACCTTCTTCCAAAATTTCTATTGTTTTGGAATCTGTTGCCAAATTGTCTTTGTCGGTAGTGCAAAATGGTATTTTGTTGGCCTGTAGCTTCTGTACAACTTCCAACAAATTTGCTTATTACTTCATTCATGTCAGTAAACTGACCTGCTTCCATAATAAGTTTGACTTTTTCTAATGTGCAATTTTTAGTTATTGCCCTTACGGCTGCTTGTGTCGCATATTTACTTGCCAAATTTAAGTTTATGCCGTCATTTATATATGCATTTTCTAATGATTTTGTTAGTGTTTCTATTTCATTGCAGTAATTTGTAGCAGTTTTGCTACTTTGTCTTATATTCATAAGTTTTGCAGTCACTACTTCTACTGACTCACCTTTTACGGTGGTGCGTAGTTTGGTACTGATTTCCGCAATTGTATTTTCATTGTCAATCAAATTTCTCGAATTTCCTTTAAGTTTAGTCTTAATTAAGGAAATGGCTATTGCCTCATGTTCGCCTTTTATCGCATCAACCAGAGTTAGTGCGTCAAGGAATGAACGTAAATTTTCTGATTTGCCATCAAAATCAGGTATAAGCTTTGTTGCTGTATTTATAAATTCTACTACTGTCTGTGTCATTGTGGGAGTTTGTATAATTTCTTGTTATAAGTTTTTTAAAAATTTTTATGTAACTATAACCCTCTTTTTTTTT
>NW_023474902.1:0-3356 GCF_013731165.1 Rhagoletis pomonella
GAAACCGGGCAATACTTAGTAAATTTTTTATGTAAAATACTTCCAGATAGTTGCCTCTCCATACTCAAATGCAATGTAGTTAAAATATATTAAGGAACCATCATAAAATTAGGGCTATTTCTGGATTTTTAACTTTTTGATATTTTCTTCCCCAACTTTGACTATCTCGGGTATAAAAAATGTAAAAAAATTGCTCATTTAATAAAGATTTCAGAAAGGTGCCACACTTACTGTTTTGAATAGAAAAAAAAAGTTATAGCCGCTTTTGTGGGTAAAGGACTGAGACACGCTAGAATGTATTTAATAGATTTAAATTGAATTTGCTCTTGTTACCGTCAAATGACACGCTAAATAGTACAAAGGTACATAATTACTTGCTTCTGACATTATTTTATGTTACTTACCGGAATTCGGACTAGAGTCTATAACAAGGGCTATATCTATCAATATTTTGTGTGAAGGATGGGTTCAAGTGAAATAAGATATACATGAGTTGTTTGAAGAAAAATTTATTCATTTATTGATAAAATATGCTCAAATTGGCGACCTTCTACTCTAATACAAGCTCGGCACCTTTTAAGAAAAGACGCTTTTAGAGATCTTAAACTCAATTGGGCTATCTCAGCAGCAGCTCCATTTATTTGTTCCCGCAAATCCTCTTCGTTTTGAATTGTTTTTGAATAAATTTTGTCCTTAAGGCAGCCCCAGTAGAAAAAATCTAATGGATTCAGGTCTGGCGATCGAGCGGGCAACGTGATTGGCCCGTATCGTCCAATCCATCGGCGAGGATAAGTTTCCCATAGTCTTCGCCGCAGGTTTAAGGGTACATCTTCCAAAAGAGTTGGAAGCCGTTCCTGAAGGAACTCTAAATAACTGTGAGAGTTGAGCGTTGGCGGCAGTTCCACAGGTCCCAATATCTGACAATTAAAAATACCGCACCATAAATTTATTTTGTACCGGTACTGCGAACGATCTTCTCTCATTTCGTGAGGATTGTCTATCTGCCAACTGTGAAGGTTATGTAAATTAAAATAACCATCACGTTTGCATGATGATTCATCGCTCCAAATTATTTTATTAAAAAAGTTTAGGGTCTGATGCATGCATTCGCAACATTTCACGGTAAAATCTAACCCTCGACAGGTAATCTCTTTCCTGTAGAGCCTGAACACGTTGAATGTGGTAGGGATGAAATCGATGGTCTTTTAAAGCTTTGTGAACTGTAGTTTTTGGTATTCCCGGTCCGTCTTTCCATCATTCTCACTGAAGTCGATGGACCTAGTTCCACTTCCTTTAACACAGCTTCAACATCTACCGTTGCAGGACGTCCTGTTTCGCCGCCACGCCTTCCAGGTATGCGACCTTAAAAAAGTGAAAAATGATAGTTAACAAGCAAGCAAACAAGAAAGGTGTAAAAATCACTTACCTTCATATATTTCTCTATGGGTCCGGGCGAATACTTCACGGCCCGGATGCCGACGACTGGGGTATCGCTCTGCATAAAGTCTTTGAGCTGCTCTGGCATTACCGCAAGCTTCACCGTAAATTAGGTGAATATCCGCATATTCATGCGACGTATACTGCGTGTTCTCTGTCATAGTATTAATAACACAATGTTCTAAGGGTCCAATTCCACAAAATCCACTTTCATTATTTACTGTAAGTAACACAAAATAATGGCAGGAGCAAGTAATAATGTACTATTTAGCATGTCATTGGTCGGTAACAAGACCAACTTAAATTTAAATCTATTAAATACATTCTAGCGTGTCTCAGTCCTTTACCCACAAAAGCGGCTATAACTTTTTTTTTCTATTCAAAACAGTAAGTGTGGCACCTTTCTGGAATCTTTATTAAATGAGAAATTTTTTTATGTAATGTAAAGTTATAGCTCAGTACATTTTTTTTTCACCCGAGATAGTCAAAGTTGGGGAAGAAAATATCAAAAAGTTAAAAATCCAGAAATAGTTCTAATTTTATGATGGTTCCTTAATATATTTTAACTACATTGCATTTGAGTATGAATAGGCAACTATCTGGAAGTATTTTACATAAAAAATTTACTAAGTATTGCCCGGTTTGTAGTTGCAGTTAAAGAAAACACATGAAAAGGCACGATTTTTTTTTAAATTCGAAAAAATGTAAATATTTCAAAAATGGTGACACTTTTACCTGCAAATTTTTTGTTTATCAGGGAGCTCACCCCCCCCACCTACCTTCCCCGAAAGTTTGGCACGTTACTTCTGGGACACCCTGTATGAAGAAAAATGTAATTGGGCGACTACTAGGGTTGTCCAAAAAAAATTTGTTTGTAAATGCTTTTAAAAAAACATCATATGAAGGGGTGTACGGCGAACTTTTCTTTTTTTGCCTGTAAGGCTAGACGCTGTAATGTACATATGTATGTATAAGTATTTAATTTTTAACTGTGCTTATTAATTACTGGAAACGTTTCCCAATAAACAAATTTAGAAAATGCCATTCAATTTGCTAGCAATCTTCAGCGCTTTTTCGCAAATGTCTGTTATTTTTTGAATATTTTTATAATAATATTCTTTCTGAATTAATTTTCAATTCTTCGAAAACGGCCTTCAATTTAATTTTTTCTCTTACAATTTTGAAAATTTTTTTTTAGGATTGCCAAAGTTTTCTTTTGAACAAGTTAAAAAATTACTTTACAATGGAATATTTTTAAATGTACGGAAAAGGCACGGTGCAAAAAACGGATTGCTGGCGAGGTTGTTACATAAAAAATTTACATATCGTCGTTTAAAGTACAAAACCGCGTAACTGACATTTGCTGCCAAAAATTTGATTTGCTCACACAAGCTCTTGGCTCAATCCTTATCCATTCGCCCTGAAATATTAGTTGCGTTCCAGATGCTTCATGATTTGCAGGTTTTTACAGGAAGTCGCTCCAGGTGACCACCTCCCATAAGGTTTATTAATGGAGAAAACAGCTGTTCCTGCAAATCGTGAATTTCGTGAATATCGTGAAGCATCTGGAACGCAACTATTCTAGCCAGAAATGCGATTTCTTTATAAAAAAGAGAGCCATTTTGAAATATGAGTTTTTTTACTCTCTAGAAAATAACTTATGCTATCTAACATACGCGGGTTTGCAATTTGTTGATACGCGGTTTTGTACTTTAAACGACGATATGTATTTATGTACGTACATATGTGAATAAAAATGTTTAAGTGCATAGCTTAGCCGCTGCATTATCCAATGATTATACACATGCAAATCGCCAGAATTTTGGCTTCCCGTGGCGTCCATTACTCTTCATTATATCTTGTTTATTATTAACACGATTATTGTCTGTTGAATCGTATATGTAATTTGACACCCCATT
>NW_023474903.1:0-3356 GCF_013731165.1 Rhagoletis pomonella
GTCCGTCCGTCCGTCCGTCCGTCCGTCCGTCCGTCCGTCCGTCCGTCTGTGCACACGATAACTCGAGTAAAAATTGAGATATCTTAACGAAACTTGGTACGTGAACTTCTTTTGGGCGTGGGACGGATGGTATTGAAAATGGGCGAAATCGGATAATAACCACGCCTACCTCCCATATAACGGTAATTTTCAGAAATACGAAAACTGCTATATTTTAGTAACTACTGAAGATAATTCACTCAAAATGGATACTTACAATAAGTTTCAGACGGAAAACATGAATATTATAAATTTTTGGAAAATGGGCGTAGCCACGCCCACTTATGGTTACATGTGTATATCTTGGTAACCGCTGCACCAATTTCTTCCAAACTTGGCACAGTTGTTGGCCTTAGTACAGCATACTAAATGGCTGAAAATTTTAAAAATCGGACAATAACCACGCCTACCTCCCATATAACGGTAATTTTCAGAAAAACGAAAACTGCGATATTTTAGTAACTACTGAAGATAATTCACTCAAAATTGATATTTGCAATGAGTTTTAGACGAAAAATAAGAATATTACAAAATTTTGGCGAATGGGCGTAGCCACGCCCACTTATGGTTACATGTGTATATCTTGGTAACCGCTACACCAATTTCTTCCAAACTTGGCACAGTTGTGGGTCCTGGTACAGCATACCAACTGGCCGAAAATTTCTATAATCGGACAATAACCACGCCCACATCCCATATAACGGTATTTTCGAGAAATACAAAATCTTCGATAAATCAGTAAATATTGAAGCTAATTTATTCAAAATTGATGATTGCAACAATTCTTTACCAAGAAATACGTTTATGACAAAATTTTGGAAAATGGGCGTAGCACCGCCCACTTGTGATCACATATATGTATCTCGCTAACCGTTCTAGCAATTTGTACCAAGCTCGGTATGGTTATTGTGCTTGCCACATAAAAGCAAACCGTTGAAAATTGTTGAAATCGGACTAAAATTGAGGCCGCTTTTCATATAACGGTAAATTTCAGATATGCTTGAAATTTCAATATTTCGAAATTTAAGGACGCTAATTTACTTAAAATGTATACACCCCGGCTTATCATGTAGCGGTAGCTTTCGGAAAGGTGGAAAACATATATTTAATACTTGCGCCGGGTATTTAATGTTCGGCTCCGCCCGAACTTAGACTTTCTTACTTGTTTTGATTTCTTTTAGCTTGAAATTGTGTTTAGTTCTATTTGATTTTATGTGTGTGTACTCCTGCTGCTGCTGTTGGTCGTTGCGTTGGTAGCTGTAAGGGCCACCACATCAAGTGTCAGGCGTGTCTAATAAAGTGTAGCATTGTAAGTCGTTGTGATGGATGTTTTATAATTGGCTGCATTGTAATGTCATTTTGTTGCCCTTTCCATGCGCAATTTAGTTTATTCCCATGAACTTATACTTCTATATACACACATACATACATATCGTAGAATACTTACTTATGTACGTCAGTAAGTGAGTAAGTAATTACATACTTCACTTAGATAATTCAAACGTGAAATTACATTGAATTGCTGGTAAGTTGTTAAAAATTAGTTTCAGCGAGGGTTTGTTAATCGCGGATAAAATGGTTGAGTTGCATTCTGCATATCTTTTAAATGCGCTAACTAAATATTGACACGGAATTTTCATTGCTTAAGTAAGTTGATTTGATTAGTTTCGCGGTGGAAATTGTTATAATTTCTTAATTTCTAATCCACACGGATAAGAGCTGAAACGTTGTTTATACCATTTTACATCAAACCAGAGTAGGCAGTCTAGATTTTAATATTTTGGATTGTAACGGATAATTCCGGATAATTTTGCATAAGCTTGAAAAAGTGTTTTTGGCCATAAAAAGAAACAATTTTGTTAAAAAAAAAAACTGTTTGTTGTGGTTGCTTCGTTGCAAAAGACTTTTGCATCATCTATACATATAACTTCTGGAACATATATGCATATAATAAATTGGTAACAGGCTGCCGTGTGTACATTATAGATAAAAAGGAATAATATATCTGTGGTCATAAGCAATAACCGCCTAAGTCGACTTAAGAAAGAATGGAATTATATACGCTATCGTATTCTTAAACCGCTATTCCATGCGTAGGTGAAATCCTCATCTCGCCACCTAGGCTACTTAAAAAGTTAAAGGCGAAAATATTTTGGTTTCCCATAAGGCTAAGATTACAATCCAAATGTTTAAAACGTTTTTTCATTCAGGTTTTTCGACTTAGGTGATTATTAGTTAGGCGGTTAGAGCAACAGAATCCAAATCCACAATTTTTAAAATTTTTGTCTGTCTGTATGTTTGTACGCGTATCACTCATTTAATTGAATGAATAGAGGTCTGACATAACGAAAAAAAAAATTTTTAGAGTTGCCACCAGTTTGGAAATTTCAGTTTAAGTAAATTGAGAAGATAAAGTAAAAATTGCAATGCAGATTTCAAAAGAGAGAGGTTTAAGAAAATATTTTTGTGGAAGGTTGCCACCTGTTTGAAAAATTGTATTCAATTAAATTGATAAAATCAATGAAATATTACAACACGGGTATCAAGCTAAAATGGTTTAAGAAAGTTTACTGTCGAAAATATTTTTAAAGCAGGTTGCCACCTATTTGAAAAATTCAATTCAGTTAAATTGGTAACATAAGCTATATATTCCTATATCACAACCTCTAAAAGTATTGGTTAATAGTTGTTATAATAATACTAGCAATTTGTAGAGTTTTATATTTTCTACTCTATTGAAACAACCCGGATAAAGGCTGGAATTCGGAAATTTCACGTTTATATATATTTTATGTTATTTAATCGTAACGTAATTAGTTATTAATTATATAAAGGTTAATGTAAAACACTTAGGCACAATTAGTTAGTACCTTATCTCCCATATGTACACACATACATTATTTGAAAATGTAGTTTTCTCTCAAAAGTAGGCTAAAAGCTTTCACTTGCCATGCTATCGATCGAATGTGCCAGAGGTGGAAAAGCTAAACAAAGAAAACTTTAAAAGTAAAAAGCTGCAGCGTTGAAAAAATTGACAACTATCCCCAAATGTAACCAAAATGTGATTGAATAGTAGTACGAAATGAAAGGTAATGCCAGCGGATGAACGAGCAAATGAAACATGAAAAAAAAAACATGCAACAATGTTGCACACAACACACACACACTCAAAAAAATTGCAAAAATTCTGAGAGCCAAATCATTAAGACGGCATTTTTTTCATCAAGCAATCAATCAATTTTAAATGCTGTTGACATGTCACGGCGACTATTTTTTTTTTGTGCTTCAGGCGCAGCGCGGCCGGCACACCACAGTAC
>NW_023474904.1:0-3356 GCF_013731165.1 Rhagoletis pomonella
AAACAAATAAGTATCTACATATCGCTCATTTTCTGTAAGAGTGTCGTAATACAAAATATCAGAAACTCGAGAAATCTGGCTTTAAAGTTTAAAATTAAGATACATTTTCTTGTAACGAGCTATTGTTAATCGATGCAAATATGAATTTTTTACATAACATAGAAAAAGAGTTGCCGGTAATCTCTGCATATTTAACTAAAAATTATTTTATTATTACACTCTTGCAGCAAATGAATGATATTTTGAAATGCACAAATATGAACATATCTGATTATGTACACATCTTTGAATGTGTTTATGTTTGAATTTGTTTAGAAAGTCGCCACTGTGACTCGTACGTTTTAAAGATACATACTTAAAACAGAATTATTACATAGATCCATACATACAAATGAATGTTTGTATAGCTTACATTTGTAAATATGTGTATCGGAAAGTATTTACTTAGGAAACCACTCAACCGCCTACATTACTTCTTCAAACAACCAATGAAATGATGAGGAAAAGTGACGGACAACACATACATATATCAAAATACAAGCAATGAAAATGGAAGTAAACGCACAGGTATGTACATACATACATACATACATACAACATTGAATGTGCATTTGATTGTACAATAATTTGTACCAACTCATACCGTTTTTATTATTTTAGAAAAAAATACAGTACATAACTACATTAGGGTGCCCATCGAAAATGCTCCTTTTTTTGGAATTTCAAGACCCTACCGCATAATTTTAATCGTTTTTATGAGAAATGTTATTGCCTATTTTTATAAATTTTTTAAAGGTCATTTAGAGTTCGCGACTTGACATTTTAGGTCAGAAAATACGGTTTTGCATATTTATGAGGTTTTGAATGACTATTTTTGGGTCGATTTCCAAGATCGAATATGATCTGATCAGAGGTTATATAGGCTTTTAAAATGGTGTATAATAATCTATTTTCTGACTTGGCTTGTTGGGATTTTTTATCGGGTAAAATTAAAACAACCCATATTTCTTTTAATTTTTTAAATTTTTACCATCGATAGTTTCCACAATTTCAAAATATGTAGTACTTTCTAAAATTAAATCAATTTTTAATTGAACTGATAGCTCATTTATTACAATCGCATAGAAAATGTCGAATTTAGGCGAGTATTCTTAAATACGGCCTTCAATTTATATTGTGTACTAGTAGACCCGGTGAACTTCGTCGCACCCAAAATAAATTTTGTGTATTGAAACATTGTAGGTCTCTATACCATTTTCGGTACAGGCAGTATGAAATATTCGATGTGTATGGGAAGTGCCAAACCTCCTTTTCCGATAACCACAATTTATCTCCACATATTCATATATCTCCACACCATGTTCGAGACCTCTTCCATGAACATTCTCCGGGATATGCAATATGAAAAATTCGCTTTGTATGGGAGGCGCCACGCCCCCTGCACCTAGCGATATGAAATATACTTTACATCTGATTCTCATACCTACCATATATCCACAAAAAATTTCATAAAGATCGGTCTAGCCGTTTAGGAGGAGTTCGACCACTAACACCGTGACACGAAATTTTTATGTATTAGATGTATCGGACTTTCCGATTTTTAAGCAGTGTGGCTAAGGATTTCATTGATAATTATTCCAAATTGATACAAAATACAATCGCTCTTTACCAAAAAATTGGGTTTTCCCAAAAGTTTTTGAAAAATGGGAGTGGCACCGCTCATTTATATAATATATGTATATCTCAAAAACTACTTGACAGATCTCAACAAAATTTGGTATACATATTGTGCTTAGCTTCCTTAAGTTCCGTCTTAAATATTTTTGAAATCGGACAATACCTACTTCCCCTAAAACATAGCTAGCTTTGACTTTTTGAAATTAGCATTACGTTGGTGGAGCCCGTGGTTTTTGTCTGATTTCAAAAGTTTTCAATATGGCGCTTCAAATGGCTAAAAGCAATCTGTATACAAATTAGTGGGCGGTTCCACTCCCATTTTCCCAAAAAAAATTTGGAAAAACCAATTTTGTGCTAAAGAGCGATTGCATATATCTATTAATTTCGAACAAATATTGATGAATTCCTTAGCCAAAAAATCCGAAAGTCCGGTACATAAAGAATATAAATTCAGGGCCGTATTTAAGGAAAGTCGCACAACTTCGACAATTGTTATGCGATTGCAATAAATGAGCTACCAGTTTATTTAGAAATAGATTTAGTTTTAGATAGTAGTACAGTGTACAGATAGTTTGAAATCGTGGAAATTATCGATGGTCAAAATTTAAAAAAATAAGAGAAATATGGGTTTTTTAATTTACTCGATAAAAAATCCCAACAAGCCAAGTCCGACAATAAATTATTATATTATTACATATATACGAAAATAGACAAAATTATTTTTCATAAAAACGAATAAAATTAGGGGGCAGGGTCTTGAAATTTCCAAAAAAAAGCATTTTCGATGGGCACCCTAACTTACATATATGTATGTATGTATGTATATCTCTGGGTCAATAGACAACAAGTGGCCTTCTGCTTACTATTTGAGCTGTACGCGCCCTGCAGGAAATGGGGCTAGTTTGTAGCTATCTTTTAAGTACTCAGCAGTCGGGTAGATGTAACTTTCTAATTGGTTTTTTCTTCGTCTATGAAGTGCAGCAAAAATGTGTATTCAAAGTAATTTTTGTATGAGGATATTTAAATAGAAAATTGTTGATAGAAAACAAACTTCCATTTACGCCTGCATGACTTTGCAACTCACTTAAAGTTAGTATTGTCATAGCGAATTAAAAGTGAAGCATTTATGGAAATGCCGCAAAAACATAGTTATTTCTACCAAATGATAATTTTTTACTGCAGGGCATGTACATATGTATAGGTACACAAGTATTCGTATATACCTCTTCTTGAGAGTGTGTGTTCACCACTAAAACAATAAAGCATCTGGCGGGTAACTTTTTGAAAAGCGCAACCACCATGAAAACCAGCAGAAATCTAAATCAGCAGCTAGCGAATAGACAATCGCCAACTGGAGAGCGGTTCCATTCAGTAATTCTAAAAATGGTAAAAAGTGTGTGGGCCCACCGAACGAACGCCTCCTTACCTGTTGCCATCACACAAAAGCGTAATGAAAAGGCAAAAATAAGCTTGGTAACTGAGGCCGTAAACTACAACAAAAAGTAGTGTAATAATAAAATACAGCTTTAAAGATAGAAAAAACTATTATACAAACATGCATATGTATTTATATATATAGTATTCACGTAGCATGGAAGCGGCACACTTCACGGCGCACACCGCTCATCAGAAACTCAAAGGCAGAAGACGAAATTTCAAAAGCCAAATCATTTGTTGCC
>NW_023474905.1:0-1550 GCF_013731165.1 Rhagoletis pomonella
AGCTTTTACAAGATCTCAACATACCCCTAGAACTTCAGGCAAAAAGGGTATTTGCACACAAAAGCATTTGCTCGCCTTTTCAAGGAAATTGTGAAACCAAGGCTCGATTGGTAATTTTTTTTTTATTCTGTGTAACTATTTGAAGGCCATAGATTATATTATACTTAGTATATTTTATGATATACCGACTTACATATAAACTACTTGTATTTTAAAATGCATACATATGTGTCTGACGGAAGAAACTTAAGCGGTTAAAAAAATTTAAAATCTCCACGAGAAATATCCGTATACAAAGTAACACGAATTTCTACCGGATTCAGATCCAAAGATAGTCTAAATTTATAGTTTATTGTGTTATTTACTGTAATTAACCCTATAATGCCTTTAATTTTAATATTGCTGTTAACATTTTCTTTAAGTGTCTGTATTTTTTAGGGTCGCAGACTTATGCAATAGGTTTCTATAGAGAAATTGTGGACAATATGGCCGTCTACAATGTGCCATAAGCCGCATTTCGGATCCGTGGTTAGTGCGCTTTAAAATTCTAAAAATGGGTTTTTCTCCATATAAAAAAAAAATATTAATAATTTTTTTCTTAAAAAGTAGGCCATATTTTACAAAATTGCTAATAATAAAAGTTATTTATAATTGCGTAAGCAGTCCACAGAAAAAAAAATCAGATCGATTCGTTGAATTTTGACCCTAATTCCATAATTTCTTGATTTGGGACCAGTGTGCGCCGCTCTGAGAGCGGTGACAACACACAGATTCATAACACTATGCGACAGTCAAAATCGGGGTGGGATGAAACCAACGGGAAATGTTATATCGGTCAAAAACAGGTTATACGTGTCCCGGCGTTTCGCTGGGTCACGTCTAGGGATCGAGATATATATATAACTATCATATAGGGGAAATTGTCACCTTTGGTGGTCTTTTTTTGACATAACTCGAGAACCACTAGTCCGATTTTGCTCAAACAAATTTAAAAATATTAAAAATTACAATTCCTTTAATCTGTTCATATAACGTTTTTCTATATATATATAATCAACAGTTTAAAAAAAATTTAATATTTAAGCAAAAAATATTTTTTTTAGAAGTAAATCAATACAAATTGTTAGTAATTTTCATTAGAGTTTGCTTAGTTTGCTTCCCAAATTCTCGATGGGATTCATGTCCGCGGTTTATGGAGGTAGGGTTGCCAGATTTTTTATGCGCGAAATCAGTACATTAGACTTTTTCATACTAAAAAAATCAGTACTTTTCAGTATATTTTTATTCAAAGCAAAATTATGAATGTAAGTAACAGCAGACCCGGCGAACTTTGTCCCGCCCAAAATTTATTTTTTGTATTGAAATATTTTGGTCCAAAATTTTCACCAAAAGTTCACGTTCATGATTTTCAGTGACGCATTTATCTTCTAATATTATGGTTTGGTGGTTGTCAGAAGGCATATATCCATTGCCATCTTAAATAACCTAGCAAAAGTGTATATGCATACAAAGATACGTAATAGCTATAGTGCGTTTAAAAGGCGCAACGC
>NW_023474905.1:1560-3355 GCF_013731165.1 Rhagoletis pomonella
AAATTGTTTGCCACTTTTCGTGCGGTTCCGCCTTTCCGCAGTAAATCTATTATTTACATTTATGGTTCCTGGTTAACTATGTTATTTGCTGGTGATCACTTCTTCAATAAATTACAATATAGAAAAAAGTCATCTGACTTCCAACTAAGTAAAAGATGTCAAATGCAAAACTGAGAGTGATTGCAAAACTGTAACATCTGCCTTAATTTACATTTTTGTCTGCTGGGTTTTTTATTGTTGTTGTATTGACTTCAAATCATTATGAGAGAGGGAGTAGGGATGTACCAACACCAATATACAACAAAAGGATGAAAGTCGTTAGAACTTGGAAATATAGCGGTGGCTGAAACAAAAGGTGTTAAACCATGTTATTGTTTTGCTTGTCACTGTATATAAGTGTACATGCCAGGGATGAAAAAGTAGGTACAATTTTACCTTTTTCCGACGTCTAATTACTTAAAGGTACATTAGGTACAGTCACTAGATTTTAGGTACAATCATCTTTTGATCAGATGCATGTTTATTTATTTTTCCTTTTCATTTACCGTGCTAATATATTTACTTGTAGGCATGGGAGAAGCTTCGCTTTCATTTTGCATAATAAACAATTCCAAAGAAAAGTGGACAAAAGGAAGAAATTAAAAAGTAATATTATGTATTATCTTAAACATTTTACATTGAATTTAGAGCAGCCACTACGAAAAATTAACACTTTACTTAGCTATCCGCAAATTCGTAATTTTTTTCTATTAATTTTAACGCTTATTTTATACTTATACTTATACTAAGTCAAATTCAATAGTATTTGTGGTTAAATGAGTGAAAATAAATTGTCAAATGGAACTAAAAAATGGTTGTTCGATTGATTTAGATCAGAAGAGGCCTTCAGGCGTGTACATGCGCTGATAAAGCGGATATTTGTAAGTTTTTTGGCCCATAATATCATCGATAAAGGATATAGGAAAAAAGCTGTGTCAAAATATGTCGACAAATTTTGTTGTCAAAATATGACATAATGAAAACCATCCTTTAATCGCCCGTACAGTCCAGTGTCTAGGATGTCTTCAAATTTCATATTTTCTTTAGATGAGAATATAGCTATTTGACCCATATCCGGTGTTTGATTTCTGGAAATATATTTAAAATACTTTCGAAGTTACTTACGGCAATTTGATTATTTTCTCTATACTTGCTGTTGTTTTATAAAAAGCTGGATAAAGAAGTATACTTCGCAAAGTGTGTTTTTTGTCTTTTTCGCCAATATTTTTCAGTAGTCAAAATTAGACAAAACAACGCTTCTCCGATTCCCATTAGACTATATTCTATAGATATATGCTCAGTAAAAAAAATCCTAATCGTGTTTAAAGTACATCCATCTTTTATATTCATGTTTTAAATAAAATTTATAAAAAAAAACTACGAGTGAATGATGTAACTTTTTATAAGTACAATCTGTCTCATTTAGGTACATTTATTTTATGATATTAGGTACAATCTGAAATTTCCATTTTTCATCCCTGGTACATACGCACCCCAAGCATGCAGGGCGCCGCGAATGTCGGGAATGTCGTTCAATCTTCGCATTTACCTTTGAAGGTTTCGAAGAATCTGGAAAGGTATATTTTTTTCCTTTTCGTTAGAATGCTAGTAGTTATCCTACCTGAAACGCCTTCAAAACCACCGTATTGTCTATTTTCCTTAATATGCCTTTAGCATATACTAAGGGATTATTAATGGTAAATAAACAAAGGGGTATGTTGAGATCTTGTAAAAGCTCTCTACCTACCCTTTGTTT
>NW_023474906.1:0-3355 GCF_013731165.1 Rhagoletis pomonella
GTTTACCAAAAAAAGTTATAAACCATTGAAATAAGAGCAAAAGGAGGCCTACGACTGTTTTAGTTTTTTATTTATTTACATATAATAATAATAATAATAATAATAATATTAACAATAATAATGGTAGGGGCTAAGCTCAGGACCTTACCGGGGTCACACAGGGCGGATCGTGAACGGCCTACTCCGGTAGGTTAGCTGCGAATAACCAATAAGCAGTCCCAGACCAAGAGCGGCAGGAGACGAGGGCCTGATTTAAAAGATCAGAAATGCTTGATGAATCTCCTGTGTCCGGGCGAACAGATGCCGCCCCCCAAAAAGCATCTTAGGATTGAGACCAGTTAGATCCTGTTCATGGCATACTGGAGCATGTATACGATTAGTCTGATATTGGGCTGGCGAGAGCAGTATTCCGCCACTCACAGAAATGGCTGGTGGGCTAATGCTGCAATCGCCTCCGTCTCGTTAAAACCCTGGCAGGCCTTTTTCGAAGGGCTGACGGATGGAGAGTGATGGAAGACCTGAGTGGTAGCGACCACAACTAAATCACCTTCCAAGTCACTGACATCACGCGAGGGCAAACACGTAGTATCCCTCGCAGGAAACCAGGATGGAACCCGTCTAGGGTCGATGTTCGCAAGTTCGATACGTCACTCCTAGCAGATTCCCAAGGCATTTCACCCACAACGGGAGAGATCCACAACAGGGAGTCTTGTACTAAGCTGGTCAAAGAAACTATGCGCTGCATTCACCGGGCATGCAAAGCCTCAATGCCACAGAGGAGAGCATGGTCAGGTAAAAAGCAGGTATACTGGTGGAATGACCGAATTGCTGAGCTGCGAAGGGCCTGCCATAGAATGCGGAGACTCGCAACGCGCGCTCGTGGTAGACCCGAGGCGCTGACCAGAGCAGCAGCCTACAAAAGCGCAAAGAAAGCACTTGGGGCCGAGATACAGAAGAGCAAACGGAACTGCTGGAAAGCGCTATGCGACGAAGTGGATCGCGATCCCTGGGGCCAGGGATACAAAATAGTGATGAAAAAGTTCCATACATCATCACAGGCGATGGATGAGGCCCGAGTTAAGAATATAGTGGATGCGCTATTTCCCACACACCCACTAAGAGCCGACACAGTGTTCGTCGAGGAGCAAGCCGAGGCACCACTGTTTTCGACAGACGAGCTGAAGCTAGCCCTGCGAAGCATGAAAGCCGGCAAGGCTCCAGACCCTGATGGCATACCAGCGGAGGCAATCAGGTTAGCAGCGGAAACGAGCCCTGATCTTCTGCTTAACATGTACAACAGCTGCCTTAGGGCCCGGGTTTTCCCAAGCCAATGGAAGAAGGCGAGACTGGTGCTTATACCCAAGGGCAAAGGGGACCCAAACTCTCCTTCATCCTTCCGGCCACTCTGCATGCTAGACACAGCAGGCAAAATGATGGAGAGTCTGCTCAAAATACGCTTGACGTCAGCCATAGAAAGCGAGGGAGGCCTTTCACCCCGACAACATGGCTTCAGGAAGGGACACTCAACTATAGGAGCAATTGGCGAAGTAGTCGAGGCGGTACATAAGGCCGAAGAAGCCTGCCACCAGGCGCGGCCAATAGTGCTGCTAGTCACACTGGACGTCAAGAACGCCTTCAACTCGGCAAGATGGGACGATATGCTGGAGGCCTTGGAACGGTCATTCAAGGTTCCAACATACTTGCTAGATATGATCCGGGACTACCTCAGAGACCGTTGGCTTTTGTACGACACAACACAAGGTCAGAGAAAGAGACGTATAACCGGCGGAGCGGCACAGGGGTCTGTACTTGGCCCGGACCTCTGGAACGCCACGTATGACAGTCTGTTGCGCACGGAAATGCCGGAGAGCGCCTTCCTTGTCGCCTTCGCGGACGACGTAGCAGCCGTCATAACAGCAAGAAATGTCCAGCTAGCACAGCTCAAGCTAAACCAGGTCATGCGCAACGTCAGTGGATGGATGAGCGATCACGGTCTGCAATTGGCTACAGCCAAAACGGAGATCGTGCTCCTCACCAGGAAACGGATCCCAACAATTATAAATATAATGGTCGGACCTCAACTCGTGACGACTTCTAGGTCTACAAAATACCTAGGGGTGAAGCTTGACAGCAAACTCACATTCTGGGAACACATCCATGGAGTATGTGAAAAAGCTGCGCAGAGCACGGCGGCTCTAAGCCGGCTGATGGCGAACGTGGGCGGCCCGAAGCCATGCCGCAGGAAGCTTCTGATGACAGCGAGAAATATGGGCTGACGCATTGAAAGTCAAACAATACCGGATTCAAATGTCTTCGGTACAGCGCAGAGGGGCACTACGCATTGCTTCTGCATACCGTACAGTGTCCGCGGACGCGGTTCTAGTTATTTCTGGCGTCATGCCAATTGAGCTACTTGCTTACGAGCGAAAAGAGATTTACAATCTCAGTGCCGAGATAGGTCGAGCAGCTGCTGCGGCAAGGGCGCGCGAGCAACTGATCCAGCAGTGGCAACAAAACTGGAATGCGAGCACAAAAGGTCGATGGACACACTCCCTGATAGCCGACCTTCAAACATGGCTGAACAGACCACATGGGGAAGCCGATTTCTACCTGACGCAATTCCTCACCGGTCATGGTTACTTCCGAGAATATCTTCATAGAATGGGAAGGGTGGACTCACCGTTCTGTCACTACTGTGGAAACGTCGAAGATAACGTGTACCACACATTCTTCACCTGCGAACACTTCTTGATTTCGCGCAGAATGTTGGAAGAAAGACACGGAGACATAACTCCGAACAACATAGTTGGGATAATGATTTCCAGCGCAGAAAAGTGGGAAGCAGTTGCGAGATACGTGAAATTCGTACTCCGCTGCAAACGAGAATACGGTTGTTTACTGAGGACACCCAAATGAAACGCCCCTACTAAAGAGCAGCCCCAAGGCTCTAACAGCGCGCTCCTGCATCTGAAGACATGCAGAATTGCGGAGCCAGATGCGGGATTCTTGCGCGGGCGGTGGGAGTTTGGGTTTTAGTGGGTAGCCCAACACGCTTCGGTGGGAGTCCCACACTCGGGGAAGGTCGTATAGAGACTAGCGCCCCCGGCCAGTGCATAAAGCATTTCCCTCTCCTACGAAAAAAAAATAAAAAATAGATTGGCGCTTACACATATGTTAGTGTTTGGCCGAGCTTCTCCTCCGATTTATGGCGTGCGCCTTGATTTTGTCACACAAAGGGGAGGGACCCACAGTTTTACGCCGACTCCGAAAGGCGATTGTATTTTTACGAGAAGCTGTTTTTCATGGCAGAAATACACTCGGAGATTTGCCATTGCCTGCCGAGGGGCGACCGAAA
>NW_023474907.1:0-3355 GCF_013731165.1 Rhagoletis pomonella
GAGCAAGGGTTCACAGTTAACAGAAACCACTGGGCGATTCACTAGTGCTCCCAACAGCCGCCTCTAGTACTCTCACCGTTGTCAGAAATGATTAGGTGATGCACCGGAGCAATCGTGTCACTGTTGCTCACCAGCTCCTTCACCTCCAATATTGCTCGACCCTGAAGTGACTGAGTATTACCGTCCGTCGACCAAACTCACCTCATATTATGTGAGTCGTTACGTCTTCAAAAATAACCACAGCTGGTTTCGAGTCATTTGCTCATCTAGCGAAGATGAAAATAACGGCTTTTCTTTATTTTAAGTATAGAAGAAACTATAGCGGACTTCGAGTTTTTGACTTGATTCCTCTAACTCTGTTTTAGACTCTTTCCTTGTTCATTCAATGAAAGTTTAGTGATGCTGTGAGGAATTTCGAAGATATTCAGGGATCTTGAGCAGTTTTGATTTTGTTTCCGGTCTATCGTTGGACTTTTTTACATACCTGTAAAGGCAGCACCGGTGCTGCGATGAAGAATAAAACCAACGACCAGCTAAAATCCATCTTTAGGGATTGAACTGCAATAAGTGACTGATTGTAATGCTGCCTAATTGGATCGATGTAACCCTTTTTGAAGCAGTTTTCATAATGTAATTGTTAAATAAGAAAAACGTACAAACATTTATCGCGATCAATGATCTTATCGGCCAAAAATATTTTCATTTTTTTTGCGCGCTTTCTGCGCCAAGTCATGGGTGCATATTTGCCTTCTGCAAATAAAAGATGTTGCGAAATGTGTGCGATGCTTATCTGTGTGTATGTGCTTATCTGCGCCAATGTGTTAAGAAATTAAAAATATTAATATTTACATACACTCACCAGAATATGTTTCCGTACAGTGTTTTTTTTTTTCAAATAAGGCAGATCGGAATATGCGCTCTCTGGGAAGACAATACCTGTAATTATTGTACCATGCATCCGTTATATGAAAATGAGCAACATCATCAGCGAAAAAATTCTAAAAAATTTTGTTTAAAAGTTGAAAATTTTGGTGAAAATTTGTCGAATTTTCCTAAATTTTGTAAAAACTTTGAATCATGCAGAATGAACTATATTTCTAATAAAAATTAACGAAAAAAATTTATTACGAAAAACATGGCAAATATTAAAAAAAAAAATAATGTACGGAAACATATTCTGGTGAGTGTACATAAAAAAGTTTATTTTTTATCTCTCAAGAGACTACTTAAAATTTACGAATAAATATTTATTGAAATTTTTTGGTCGTTAAGTTTACTTAGATCAGCTTGATAACAGCTGCCAATAGGAGTGGAGCTAACAGGCGTCCTACGTCACCAACAAACGCAGCTCCAGAATTCTTGCTTTGCGCTGGCTGCCACACTGGGTCCAGATTATGATTGCTTTCTACTTCTGTGTAATAATTACCCCAAATTCCAAAAGTTAGTATGTCCAGCTTTGGATATGTGAGACTGATCGAAATGGCGGTGGCATTTGTGCTAAAAAAAAGTGTTGAAAATACGGGGATTATTTAAATTTCTTTTTTTAATTTTGTTGCATTTACTACCTCTCCACTTCCTGCCACTCGTACGTATGCACCGGCAGCGGCAACATAGTGCCATCCACACTGGTCGGCATAATTACCCGTCGGGTAGCAAGCGGAAAGGACGCGCTCACATTCAACACGTCAAAATAGTATTTATTAGCGACCGACACATTTGCGGGAAAGATGTGCCCACAACTGTACAACTGGTCATTGGTACACGCGAGTACAGCACAAACCTTCAAAGCCGCCGGATCGACGCGTTGATGTGTTGTGCGCGAGCCGCTGTAGGCCGCCAGTCGGTAACGATAGGCCTCGTAAGCACTCGAGTTGCCTGCGACTGCCGTACGAGTCGCCTGGAAATGACAGCAGAACTCACTATCGTAGCACAGTGTCTCATTGGTCGTCGTAAAGTCCTCTGATAGCAGCACCGTCGTAAAAATATCCACGTTATAGTCGCGCTGCAGAGCGAGTTTGGTGAAACGCGGTGTTTGCAGTTGCGGCTCAAAAGTGGGTTGTATTACAGGTGGCACAACGTAGCTGTCGAGATAGGCGCGCTTGGGTACGCTAGCGGTGAGCAATATGGTGGTGGATTCTTCGTTTATGACTGCCGTAAGGCGGCCCAAACGACCAGCATAAATACCCGAGCCACTGTTTTCTTCACTCGGGTAATTGGCGTTTGCGGCAAGCAAGTTGATGTCGTTGGCAAAGGACCAACCTTCTTGCAGCTGTACGGCAGTGAGGAAAGGCAACTCATCGAACCAATAGGTCGGGTAGATAATATCTGTAATACCAAGTTCCTTCACCAACACCGCTGCCGGCGCCCAATAAAGCATATCGAAGCAAATGAAATGACCGAAGGTCACCCCAAAATCTGTGGTGAATGTAGCAATTTGCGGCTGCGGCAACGTATTCTTACTATAATATTCGGAACGGTATAGATGAGTTTTGCGATAACGCGATATTACTCGCCCCTGTCGGTCGAACACCACATTCGTGTTGTATGTATTAAGGCCACTTGTTTCACAGCGGCCAACCACGCTGGTGTCATTACCACAAAAGAATTTCTCGATTACATTGACGACCAAATAGATTTGACGTGAACGTGCGAGGCACGAAAGTTCAGTAAGAAAAAACTCCGAATTTGGTATTTCACATGGTGCAATATTTAGTGCCGGATCAGGCACATAGGTGCGGAAGGAACCATCGTTCAGTACGAACTCGGGAAAGATTAAGATGTCTAAATCGCGTGTGCTATTCGATTCAATTATGGCTTTCATACGACTATAACTGTCACTCGCTTTGGCGGATCCTTCGTTCTCGCTTACCATGAACTCAACAACGCCGGCGTAATATGTGGGATCGCTGGGCAGAGAAAGCTGTAAGAGCGAGAGGATAAAAGTTAGTGCCAAAATGTTGATAAAAATTTGGTTAAGAGGTGTGAACTTGAAGGCAATACTTGTAGACCTTGTCAATTTAATTCAATGCCAAATCAATTTTTTGCCTTTCATATACTTTTTTTCTTCCTACACTGCGGTACCTGCCATGTTGGCTGTGGTCCTAGCGCTGCAGCGAAGAACAACAAAGGCCCGTACAATCTATGCATCGCCCACATTTTCTCAGGTGTTTTTACTGCTCGGAGTTGATTTTTTAATTAAAAATGGATACCAAAATTGCATTGGCTTTTAAATCAAATTTGGTATACGATTCGCGCATGATTTATTGAATCTTATCAGTTTGTCAGTCTAAAGATTATTACCATAGATTTTTATCACACTTTTTATAGGCCAATAACTTTTATTTATTTGCATAAG
>NW_023474908.1:0-3355 GCF_013731165.1 Rhagoletis pomonella
GGTAGTTTTCGTCATTTTAGTTGCACACATTTGCTCGTCGACGCATAGTCTTTGAGGCATTGGAATGGAGGAAAATTTGTTGTTAAAATGGTCAATAAGTCCTCTCACGTTATAAATAGCGTCATACGATTGGGAGGTTTTTTCAGGACGTTGCGTATTATCTGCGAAATGAATATATCGGTTTATTTCCTCAAAGCGATTTATTGGCATTGTTGTACGTATAGCTTCAAAGCTATGTCGGCCCCAGTAAGACCGAATGCTTGGATATTTATAAACTGACATAAAAGTTAGTATACCAATATAACGTCGCATATCATTAGCCATACACACGAATGATGTATCAATCTGCTTTTGTCTTGCATATAAATTCGTTTGGTTTACAATGGTAGAAAAAAAGCTTTCATCAGCAAAACAGCAAAAACACTTATATGGTGTAGTAAGTTCTGTAAAATTAGACATATCTGGCCTTTGAAATTTAATTTCATCCTCATGGACATTTATATTTTTCTTTTTCCACATTATTTTACTTAGCTGTGCATCGTTGTTTCGCATCTCAACAATATTTTCACTGAAATTCCCAACATTGCTTTCTCCGCACATCTTATGTCTTTTAGAAGGAGCCGGTGGGGTGCTGCCACTATATACATTTTTGCATGTTTCTTCCCTCTCCGCAGGCGTAGTGGGCGTGGCCAACGTTAAGCCCAAATCGAAAACGCTTATATCCAATTCATTATTGTCAATATTGACCTGCTCCTCCCAGTTGATTCCGTCGTCTGCGTCTTCTTCGTCTGTTGAGACTTCTTCACTACTACCTTCATGATCAATAACGTCAATAACATTCAGAAACTCCTCTATTTCTTTTCAGTCAAACTTGAAACGTTATTTGTTCTTTTTTCTCTCCAACCACTCATTTTTGCTCTAAAACTTTCAAAAAAAGAAATTCCGTTACAAGATAGCCTTTACAAGGTTACTGCATGCTGGTGCCTTTAGGCATTGAATCTTCGAAAGCTCACTGTAATCGATTATATATAAAACTAATACTTTTAACACATGAATACCATTGCAAATACTTCAAATTACTTACCAGATTTTTTTTATCACTTTCTTTATATAAATTACCAGCGTAAAACACTTAAAAATTGGCACTTTTCACGAAACAATTTTTTTTTTTTTTTTGCATGCTGACTACTCGGTTTCACGCGGACGACTACTAGTTATTATAAAATGCGAGGTGAAGTGAAAAGTTTGCATATAAAGAAATATGCATAAAAGCGCAGGAAATATGCCAGTTTAACTTTTAATTTAAAAAAATTTTTCAATAATTCAAAATTTTATTGCAAAGTTAGCAATGCCATAAGGCAGTGTTATGCACTAGAGGGTTAAATTGAAAAATATAGAATTCTTTGACTATTTAAACACTGAAGATGGAAATGATCTCATTATTGCTATTCAAAAATGTCGTAAATATAATGCTTTGTATACTCATGTTAAAATGAATAAACCTTTTCTTACGAACTATATTTTATTTATATTCCAAAACATTGTTAAAAACAACTGCTCTGGCGTTTTGAAGTCTTATCTGATACTTACATTCATAATTTTGCTTTGAATAAAAATGTACTGAAAAGTACTGATTTTTTTAGCATGAAAAAGTCTAATGTACTGATTTCGCGCATAAAAAATCTGGCAACCCTATATCTCTTGCATGGAGAAAATTCTGACAAATTTTATTTATTTCCAGGTCTGTGAGGTTGCTAAATTTAATATGGCAAATATCTGCCGTACCGCGTCAAGTCATCCCCACAGCAAGTTCATCTGCAATTATACTCTTAATGGCCATTTTGAGAAAGCAAGGTACACTATTTCCTCCTACTTTTTGTGTATATTGCAAGAAACAGGATTTAATAAACGAAAATACGTTTTAAATCACCCGTCAATCATAAATTGAACTCACGAATGCAATTCGTATTTCTTCATTAGCTAAAAGTTTTGAGTTAAATTCCTCAAAAGAGGCAAGTGAAATAAACGGCTGAGACGGCAAAAGTATAACATCACTTTCCACCGAATGTAGCTTCTTTAGTTCTCTAATCTCTGTTTGAAGAGTTATTACCTCCTCCGTCAATCTTTGAACAAGTAGCTGATTTGCCTCCTGATTATTATTAGTTTGTGCTTTCAATGAACGCAGTTCTTCTAAAATTTCGGAGATTGTTCGCGGCTCATCTACTTGTGATAGTTGCATTTCTAAATAAATAATAATTTTATTCTGTATGTACTCTGAATATGACGTGTATTACTTAAGTTTATGCACTGGACTTCATCATTACTTTGCTGGTGATTTTCGTATGAATGTGGTATCAAATTCTGCGAAAAATAAAAAAAGGCCTTTTTTTATGCATACGGCTTAATATATACACTTTTCATTATTACCTGTATTGGAAAAATTGTAATATTCAATTATAGTATAAATGGTAATATAGCTATAGAGTCTTTTAGAGTTCTGCAAACAATTGCCTTGTTTTAAATTTCTTTTAGAGAAAATTTTATTCCAATACCTAAACTGATTTCGTTAGCAGCATAAATGTCTAAGTGTACGGAGTGAAAAGAAAACACAAGCATACTTTTTTCAAATTCAAGTTATTGAAGTAGGACTGTGTGCGTTAAATGCACTGTTCAGCTGCCGCTCTTCCTATACGTGTGAAACACACATGTGCTCAGAGAGCGCTCAGTGAGCTATGGCCTGCCGACCACTGGTATAGAAGATTGGTATGAATCAAAATGGTTTTGAATATGTATCACAATGTGAGTATCAGATGAAAGCCCCGCAAACATATTCTGAGCGCTCAGAATATATGAGTGGGAAAGGAGTCCTAGGTAAGTAAGAAATATGAGTTTCAAAAACAAACATTTTTTTACTCTTATATGAATCTTTTAGGAGTCATATATGATCCAAGTTATGAGCCAGCACTTTGTGCCAGTATAAAAACAATAACGACTAGAAATTTATATCTAAACTTGTTTATACAGATATGAAAAATAATTAGGAAGGAAAAATAAACAAAATTTAGCTGCAGCAACTGCTATAACATGAATGCTGCAATATATGTACATATATATGTATGCGCAGAGGTTTGTATATAAATATGCAACAGTATTTGAAATCAATTCCTTGCTAACATGGCTCTAAAGTAAGTTCATTAAGAGAGTTGAAGAATAAAGCCAATAAGAGTCACACAACAGCATACAATGAGACTCCGAAAGTAGGCATATATGAGGCCAATAAGTCATTTAAGAGCTACAAAAAGAGTCCAAAATGAGCCGTATATGAGGCCAATAAGAGTCCAATATGACTCATATT
>NW_023474909.1:0-3354 GCF_013731165.1 Rhagoletis pomonella
GAGGTGCCCGCGTATCTCATTAAGCTCATTTGCAGCCACTTCTGCTACAAAATCACTTTGTGTGAGACTAAATCGGGCGTAATAAGGCATAAGGTATCAGGCGGAGTATTTGGAATATATTTTAGTAAACGATCACGTGCTGAAATTAGTAGTGCCTAAAGAAGCGAATATTCTAGGGTTCACGGATAATATCGCAGTCGTCGTGGCAGCAAAATATCTTGAAGATGCTAAAAGGATAGCGTAGGTTACAGTAACGATGATTGCGGGCTGGATGGAATCCATGGGTCTCAGTCTGGCGGTGCAGAAATCGGAGGTGTTACTTATCAGTGGCCGTAAAGTAAGAGAGGAGGCGAAAGTCCGCATCGGGGGTGTACAATACATTCGGAGCCATCGATGAAATACCTGGGCTTTAAACTCGACGCTAGATTGATGTTCAATAGGCACATGGCTTACATTTGCGAGGAGGCTGCCAAAAGAAAATGCACGCTTACGAGGATAATGGTAAACACGAAGGGACCCAAACATAAGAGCAGGCAACTACTGGCTAGCGTGCTGAAACATCGGTGATCCTCTACAGGTCCGAGAACTGGGTAGATGCACTTCAAGTAACTGAATACAGCCGTGGCATCAAGTCGATCTGCAAACTCTGTGCATTAAGGGTTTGTTCAGATTTTCGGACGCTATCGGAAGATGCACTCCTTGTGGTACCTGGGCTACACCCTAGTCATTTACTGGCAAAGGAAACTTCAATTAATAATCCTGGCTGCTCCACAGCACATATTGCACGAACGCTCACAAGAAGGCGCAATTTATCCGAATGGCAGGACACATCGACTTATACTTAGTACCTAGACCTGGATTGGTAGGGCACACGGCGAGGTAGACTTCAATATTACCCAACTACTTAACCACAATGACTGCTGTGACTTGTAGTCCTAACTTCCCTGAAGACGTGGAGAATATACTGTTTCGCTGTCCATGTTCAATGCAGAGAGAGAAGCTCTACACGAAGCATTCGGAGTGCTCCCCACAGTACAGCACTTAGTGTCAAAACTGATGGAAACCTCAGCCAACTGGGAAGCAGTAAGCACCACCGCAGCAGCTGTAATCGCTAAATTTAGAAAACAGGAGAGGTTGAGATCAGTTAAACGTAGAGAAGGAACAACTCTGGTCTGGAGACTTACAAAAGACCCCGGACAACAATACGCACGCACAACTCTAACTCTAGAATTTAATATGGGGGTGTGGGGCCGTACAGTTCGTACAAAAGCAGTGGGAGGGGAGGCTGTGTTAAATAACTCACGGGGGTTTGGGTTTAATTTGGATTGAAGTTCCACTCTACGGGGGATAGGTTTTTAATGCGTTCTCCTTGTATTAACAAAAACTGAACAATTGCATTGGCAAGGTGAATAAAAATCTGGGGTTTATAGCTGGAAACCCAGCTAAGACTGAGCGAGTTCTGTTTACAAGCCGGTTTACGTATGCACCCCAACTGGATGTTAGCAGCGTAAATTTTAAAACTAAGGTTAACTACTTAGAAATAGACAGGAAGTTGCTCTAGAATGACAGCATAGTGGTATGTATTAAGAATGCCGCGATAGACATATCGCACACCGTCTTCAAAAGAGTCACAGCTCAAAATAATACGCTCGTCAGAAAATGCGAACAACTATTTCGTGGCACATGATAATCGTATGGGTACTTTATATAGTATATGGGCGACTTTTCCTTACATTTTTTTAACTAATTATAACAAAAATTTGTTCCAGCTTTTGCTGAAAGGTAAAAAATCTGGGAAAAAAATGTTTCTCAACAGCGGTCGCCCCTCGGCAGGCAATGGCAAACCTCCGAGTGCATTTCTGCCATGAAAAACAGCTTCTCATAAAAATACAATCGCCCTTCGAAATCGGCGTAAAACTATGGGTCCCTCCCATTTGTGTGACAACACCAATGCGCACGCCACAAATCGGAGGAGAAGCTCGGCCAAACACTAACATATGTGTAAGCGTCAATCTATTATTTTAATAGACATATGTACATATGTATATATAATCGAAATTATCTTCGGGTATAGTACATACATAAGGAAATTGTCTGCTCAATTATACTCAATGGAGTCTTAGTATGGCGGCCCAATGTAATGGAACCAAGAAATGTGTGTAAGCGTGGCAATTTTGCACCATGCCCATACACGCCCCAGATTCCACGTTGTAACTAACTACACTTCAGCTATATCTCAAGCGGAAACGTTGCCAATAGGCAACAAGGAGCCTCTGAAAAACTTACGGAAGAGGAACAAGCCTTCGTCTTCTCTGACAGGCAGACCAGAAAGCTTTAGACTCACATATAGACATATAACTCAAGTCATACCTATATACGCCTGTACATCGGAGTCTGAAGCTGCCAAATTGGCAAGTAAGGTCACGAGCAGTGACACGCTTCCATGAAATGAAAAGATAGGTATCCAGTAGACAGCTTGAATAGTATGAAATCTGGAACAATCCTTCATCCTGTCGAACCCACATGATTACCTCCCATTTCTACAACGAGAAACGCACATTGAGGAGAAAAGAAGATACATATATCGATGGCTGAGTGGAAGATCGACCTATCTCGGCTGCCAGTTCGAAAACGCTCTATCTCAAAAAACTTTTGAAGAACGCCATATTTCAGAATTTTATTGAAAAAACACCCTATCTCAAAATTCAGTTCAAAAATGCCCTATCTCACTTCAAAATGTATTGAAAATATGCTGATATAGGGCGTTTTTGAATCGGCAGCTGAGATAGGGCGTTTTTGAAACGAATTCTGAAATAGGGCGTTCTTGAAAAGTTTTTTGAGATAGAGCGTTTTCGAACTGGCTGCCGAGATAGGTCGATCTTCCACTCAGCCATCGATATGTATTTACAACACCTGTCATGGCATTGACACAGCTTTAAGTAGAAGAAGATTAGTCACGCTTGAAAAATAATAATAATAAGATTTCACAGATGAAAATAAGAACTTTGACAAAGGTTATAGCGTCAACAAAGTCCTTTATACCGAGGTGAGCTTTCCAACGTCGAAAGGCAGTAGTATTTATAACAAATGACCTACATCGACCTATTTGTGTGGAGTAGCTAACCTACCAAAAAAAGATCTAGCTAATATGCAGATATTAAATTTCAGTTTATCAATGGCGCCTGTGCCTGTGGGTGTGATTTTGTGTATCCCAATATACGACCAAATCGTTAGCACTCAGTGTAGCATTAAATTATCACTCAACCCAGTGTTGGCACCTTTATTGCGCTTTGTGCACATTGCTCTCACGGGCATATAGCACTTAGCAGCCACAATGTGCAAACATTCCCCCCC
>NW_023474910.1:0-3043 GCF_013731165.1 Rhagoletis pomonella
AAATTTTCCTTCCTCTTTGTCTTTATATTTAGGTTTCTTTACTTTTAATTTAATTTCTGTATTTATCCCTTTCTTCTCCATACTCAAAATTATCTCATCCTTGTTTGAGGCTAATCTATTCATGTACATACATACATACATCTTATTCCTAAACTGCTGCTTAGCACGTTTCTTTAATTCACTATCAATATTAAAGCATACATTTAGGAGGCATTTCCGCCCCAACCATGTACATGTATGGCATTGGTATTGGTGTGACTTTTGAATTGATTTTTTCGCTCTATTTTAAACTAATTTGAAATTTTAAAAATTGCCTGCACATCAGCATCAAAATACCTTTCTAATGATATATAATTGTTTATACCCTAGAAGTACAGTTTAGCCGTAAAAGGGGTGTAAAGGAAACATGATTGCCTATTTATATAATTGATATTTTGACATTTTGAAATGGTATATGCTGTTTTGTAAAAAAGGTAAATATATGAATCCATTTTGTATCAACCTCTTCGTCAGCTTTTTCTACCAATATATTCTCTCTCAAAACATTATTTATTCTTCCTACTTCTTCAAATAGCAAATTGTCATCAATTACAATGCCTAATTGGTTTTTACAGAAATCTAAAGTTTTTAATATGTATTCCCACTCGATTTCATTTTTTAATAAAACCCAATCGAACAAAGATGAGTAATTGTCGTGCTTGGTCCAATTTTCTAAATATTCAATAGCAGTTTTATAAAACTTTTTTACTTCCAAGTTAAATTTTTGCTTAATTTCTGAATTGTTTTTACACAATTTGTTTAAATTGGACTGGACAATTAATGGCAAAAAATTGCATTCATAGCGTCGTTTTAGTTGTTCTTTTAAAATATTGCAGTGAGAATTAACTTCAGTTGATGTAATGTTTTCTCTTTCAATCTTTTTTATCAATGAGTGAAACATAGTGGCTTGACTGTGAATAAATAAAAGAATTGTTTCAGCACATTCATTCAAAAAGAAGTTTTTTATATTAAGAGGGCATTTAGCCAAATTCAAAAAGTATGTCTTTAGTGGTTCATATAATTTTAAGACTCGTTCAATTGCTGGGGTTAGCGCTAGCCACCTTGTTTTTGAACACCCCAACAATTTTTGGTAAACATCTGAGGCTTCTTCGCAAAATCCTTTCAACGCAGTAACCCTAACAGTAAAGCGCTCAAAATGCAAATAAATTTGTACTATTATAAATTCAACATCGATACTCATTAAACTAGAAGCAATATTTAAGGCATTTGAAAAAATATGGGCATTGCAACCAATTCCAAGGAGCGTTTTTCACATAAATGCATTAATTTTTTATGAACATTATTAGCACAATTACGATTAATTCCTCCAAAATTTGTATTTGTGTTATCAGCACATATTGCAATTACTTTACTTTGTAGGTTGTTGATATTAGGTGCGTTCGACAAGTCAAAAATTTGTAATAGTTTTCCCAAATTTTTACTGGATGGCGTTCGATAACGACAAAAAATTATCCAACATACAAAAATTGAGAGAGCAAGCGTTCATTTTGATGCAAGAGAAGCGTTCATTTTGTACTGGCAAAATTTTAGTCAGCAAAAATTATCAACACGAAAACATATGATCACAAAACATATGGTTGCAATTTTTGTAAACAAACAAAATTGCATTTTCCGAGTTTTGGTATTTATATGCTTTTTGGCTTCCTGCTATGTGACTTTATGATAGCGCCAACTAGTTTTTACTTCTAGAAATGTTCCTGGCGAACATTGAACGTTCACTTTCCTTTTTTCTTCTATGGAGGCAACATGAATTTCAGTTTGTTTACAAATAAAACATAAACAAAGTCAGCTGGTGTGTCTTCTTCTTCCGGTTTTTGCAAGTGATGGCTAATTTCCTGTTCGTTTACTTTTTTGCTTTTTCATCTCTTTGGGAGAGAATTTTCGCTTACTCTCTTGATTTTGATTGTTGGCTGGTGTTGGCTAATTTTGTTATCGAACGCAACTATTGATTACATTGTGTAACTGGTTGGACAAAATTTCAGACGTCTCACCTTGAATTGATTCAAAAGATAGGATTTTCGTTTGAATACCTTTTTCAAAATCCATGTAACGTACCAAAACAGGATACAATTTTATATCCTTATGATTCGAGGCATCTGAGAGTATAGTTACAAACGCAGATTGTTCTAAATCATTATTCAGATTTTCACGGGCGTATTGATGAAAAACATTACAAATTATAGCTTCGCCTTTAGTTCTCGCGAAGTGAAATTTTTGATTATACAGGCATCGGTTAATTTTTGATAAACAGTCTAAACTTCTAAAACTGTGATTGTGCATTATAGTATGATATGCTGACAAACCTTCCGCAGCTGCCAATGCCTTTTCAGAATCTCCAAATGATTTGCTTCGTGTAAAACTAGTTACTTTGTGGCATGTAGTTGCTGAATTCAAAATGTTTTGATGGTTTTTTGATGCAACATGTTTGGTTATACTGGATCTTCCGCCAACTGCTAGGTTGAACTCCGTCGTACAAATGCCACATTTCACAACCGAATCATCTTTTTTATCCAGAACATGTATGAATGGAAATTCTGCTTTTAAGTTGTCTGTCAAGTGGCATCTTCTTTTTTTCGCAGACATTTTGGGAAAATTTTAGTAGACGAACGGCAAATTCTAGAAAAAGGGGGGATGAGGGGGGGTAGAATAGGACCCCCTGATTTCAAAACTACCCCCCTTTTTTCTAGCAACCCTATAGTTCTTATATAATTTATTGTTAAAGTTTTCATATAAACGATGAATAAGATAGCAAAATAACATACAACTTAGTGCTACCAGACTGGAATTTTGAATAATAAAAACGGATTTTTAATTCGGAATTTTTACTTAGTAGAATTATTATTTCTGTGTTGCCGAAGAAGGGGGGGCTGAACACATTTTGCAGAGAACACCTTTCTGCGTAGGCGGCCTTCGGCCGCACTTAGGGATTATAACAATCAGGCAGTAGAATTCTCCTTTCTGTTTTGCGAAGAAAAGGAGCTGA
>NW_023474910.1:3053-3353 GCF_013731165.1 Rhagoletis pomonella
GGCAGTAGAATTCTCCTTTCTGTTTTGCGAAGAAAAGGAGCTGAACATTTTCTTTTGTATTGATTTCCCCTGTATTCCTTTTTAATCATTGCCTTCTTTGTATGTATTGTTTTGTACAATATGGCAACACATGTTATGTGTCAGTTTGCAACCATGTGTTATTGTAAATATTCGTGAAATTCAATGTAATTTACAAGTCGATAAAAGTTTAATTAAAGTGATTTATATACAAGATAAAATAAAAGAAAAGTGTGTAAAGTATTAAGTACAGTGTTATGTGCATTTATATATATAAAAGTA
>NW_023474911.1:0-3353 GCF_013731165.1 Rhagoletis pomonella
TCCCCACCTCGCCACACGCAACACAACCCTAACGAGAAGAATAGGCTGGAGGGCCGCAAGACCTCGCCTCAGCGCATGCACCAGCACACGAAGTGTGAGGGCAGGCTTAAGGGCCGAATGACCTCGCCACATCACACGCATCACCGCACGGACGAAAGAGACGAGCGCGAGGGCCGTAAGACCTCGCCTTCTCGCACTAAACAACGCACAGAGGATGGAGGACGGACTGAGGGCCGCATGACCTCGCCCAATGCTCACACCGGTATACAAGCGAGCAGCGCAGACCAACAAGGGGAGAAAAGAGCACCCAGACGTCGGCGCGGACCAGCAGCCCCCGATCCAGGGAAACCAGGGGCACGAGACGACCCACATAGAAGGGGTCTCAGCGGCGCTGGAGTAGCACGTTACCTTCGATACCTGGCAAGAGGCATGAGTCCTGACTCTGCGCGGAGCCGAGCCGTGAGACCAGTACAGCAAGAAGCTCCAGCTGCCAAAACCACCGGCAACCAACGTGTGCCAACAGCAGCAAAAAGGCAACCTGAAGAGCGGTGTAGAGGTCACCCGCCGGGGTCGCCTCTGAGAAACAGCGATCGGAAGAGGGGCCATAGCCAAGACGAGCACGGAGTCGCTAACCAGAACCAGCAATCGAGCTACGCAGATGCAATGAGAGCAACAAGAAAAGCGGTGCTACCCCAAGAGTACCCCGCCATGTCTCTCACTCCAGAGCAACTCGCATCACTGCAAGACATAATTATGGATGAGGTTCTGAGGGGGTGGACCCGCCCAATTATTTTTACGGGCGTCTACTTCAGACCGGGCCTGCTATTGGTGGACTGCAGAGACGAGGCAACTGCCGAATGGCTGAGACAAACAGTACCGTCGCTCAATGGGTGGGAAGGGCCGGCACTTTACACCAGGAGCGGAGATGACATACCACCAACCCATAATGTCACCATCTTCCTCCCATGGAGCATAGACAGGGGCCAGGACTATGCACTGGGTCTCCTGAGAGAGCTTCAACACATCATTCTGGGGAGTCATGGAGGCAAAAGTTGAGGACGGCTACATACGGCTGAATGTGGCTGTCGATGAAGACTCCAGACTGCAGAGAATTCCTGGGGACGCTGCCCACACGACGCCAACAGGTGAGGCATTAACAGGCATGGCAATGGCCGTCGATGAGCTGTGCGTAGAAGGGCCTTCGACCTCCGCAGCTGCCTCATCGATAGCAAGTGACGGAGACAAAATTGTCGACGAGCACCGCGTGGAAGGGCCTTTGACCTCCGCGGCGGCCACCGCGTCGACAGAGACAACAGGACGGGCAGCTCAACAAAATGTGCCGTCGACCAGGGAGCTGGAGGAGCTGGCAGAAGGCTTGAACCTTCAAAGCCCTGGCAGAGAACCGGAGGACCTAACGTTCTCAGAGATAGACGAGCCGATGGTCCAGAGTAAAAAATGAGGACAACACCACGCCTTAGGATTGCCCAGATTAACCTCCATCACGCGGTAGCTGCATCTGCAGTCATCACAAGAAAGTTCACTTCGCAGGATCTGGGCATAGTCTTAGTCCAAGAGCCGTGGGTGTATAAAGGTCAGGTGAAGGGCCTGACGGAGAAGTCTATCAAGGTAATCTGGGATTTATCATGTGATAACCCAAGAGCCTGTGTTATGTTAAAGAAGGAGACTAATTACTTCTGCATTTCAGAGTTTTTAACGAGAGAGCTGGTGGCAATCCAACTAACGGTGAATCTCCACGAACAGGCAAGAGAAGTAGTTTTTGCTTCGGCTTACTTCGCAGGGGATGCCGCCATACCACCGGAGGAAGTCAGAGGACTAGTAGAGTACAGCGAGAAGCTGCGCCTTCCATTGGTTATTGGATGTGATGCCAACGCACATAATGTACAGTGGGGCAGCACTGACACCAATAAAAGGGGTGAGCTTCTACTAGACTTTATATTAAGTAAGGACCTTAGTATTTGCAATGTAGGTTATAAGCTCACTTTTGTAACTAGGGTAAGAGAGGAAGTTCTGGACGTTACTCTTGGGAACACCTGGGCGGATAATTTGATCTCGGACTGGAGGGTCTCCTCGGAGCCCTCAATGTCGGATCATAGGATCATACAGTTTTCCCTAGAGATCTCCATGAATAGAGCCATGCCCAGTAGGAATCCTAGGAGGACCGACTGGAACAGCTATCACAGACTATTAGAGGCAAACCTAACCACCACAAACGTAGAGAACAGGGCTAAGCGATGGGTGGAATTGGAGGCGAAGGTCGGCAGCCTAAATGAGGCAATAACGAATGCCTATACATCAAGCTGCCGGCTGACTTCACCAAAAGGACAGAATAGAAACCCATGGTGGAACCCCAACCTCTCAGGTCACCGGAAAGAGGTCAGAAAACTCTTTAACCGTGCGAAACGTACTGGGAATTCGGATGACTATTTGACAGCCTTAACCACCTATAATAAGGCGATTCGCGAAGCCAAGAGAAACAGTTTTAGAATGTTCTGTGAAGGCATCTGCGAAACGTACTGGGAATTCGGATGACTATTTGACAGCCTTAACCACCTATAATAAGGCGATTCGCGAAGCCAAGAGAAACAGTTTTAGAATGTTCTGTGAAGGCATCACCTCCACCCCGGAGGCTGCTAGATTGCACAGAGCACTAGCTAGAGGTACAGGTGAAAACCATATGGCGATAAAACTACCAGGCGGCAGCTGCACCAAAAGTGAGGAAGAGAGGGCCCTGGCCCTCCTGACAACACACTTCCCAGGAGCATTGACTCCGGTAGCAGAGGATAGTTCCGGCCTCGGAGGACTGGAAGACGGCAAAATGCCTGTTCACCTGGTCGACCGTACGATGGGCCATCGATACGTTTGAGCCCTATAAGACCCCTGGGGTGGACGGCTTATGGCCGATTTTACTCCAGAAAGAACTGGATCTGCTTACCCCGATTTTAATCAAAATCATGCGAGAAAGCCTGGCACTAGCGTATCTCCAAAAGTCGTGGAGGAGAGCCAGTGTCAAATTCATTCCTAAGATAGGCAAGAAAGACTACTCGCTGGCGAAATCTTTTCGCCCGATTAGTCTAACATCATTCCTTCTTCAGGCAATGGAGAAGATCATAGACAACCACATCAGGTCCACCACCCTGACGTCATTGCCATTACTTCATGGGTAACACGCCTATCGTGCAGGTAGATCGACGGATACAGCGCTGTTCCAGCTGTCAACTACCATACGGAATGCACTTGGGGGGGGAGGGGGGGAGGTAACACTCTGCGCGTTTTTAGACATTAAAGGAGCCTTTGATAACACCTCACACGAGGCAGTAGATCGAGCTCTAGAG
>NW_023474912.1:0-3352 GCF_013731165.1 Rhagoletis pomonella
GTTATTATTTTATGCAAACCAAATCATTTATTCACTTTTATTTTATATATTTCGTTAATAAAACAGAGTAAACAAACTTTGCGCTCCTAAAATTATTATAACCTCAAATCGCTGGTATTGCCACTTTATTTCACATTTCATTTGCGCTATTATACTCAGTTTACACTATACACTTCTTCTTCTTCTTCTTCTTCTTCTTCTTCTTCTTTTTACTTTCATCTAAATAAGATATTGTAACCAAAATATAATAGCAAATTTCGCTATACCATGGCAGCGCTACTTTTATGATTTACAGTTATTTTAGCTTTAATTAAAAGTAAGCGTTATGGAGTGTCAAATGTGCGATTTTACGATTTGCGATGTGATTAAAAATTTTAATTATTTATGAAGTATTGATTTTTATGGGAAAAGCGCCGCAGGCGAAAATTTTTAATAAAAAATCGCGCGATTTTTTATTAAAAATTTTCATTATTTATATATATATTAAACGAAAGAAGATACCGAAAAGCATTGAACAGTCCACACATCTCATAAGCAAAAGTGAATTATTACGAAATACTAATACAGTGGCAGCACTATAGCTATTTTGGAATCTTGCGTTTCAGCACGCAAAGATTGTCAACTTCTTTTTAATAACAAAATAATCTATCTTAGGTTGATAAAACTATGTGTTTCTTTAATAAATAAGTTAAATTATATATTTTAATAGTGTTTAAAAAGTGAGAACAGGTGATTTTGTGAATCTTTGTTGGTGTAATTGCTCATAGAAAACAACGAAATATAACAAAAGTTTTTTGTTCATAACTTTTAAATGGTTAATAATATTAGCCCCCCCCCCCTCCGGATTGTTATTAGGGGGGCCGAAACGCGTCGTTTGGTACCCCTCCCGACTTTTCCGCACCTTTTTTAGGGGATGTTACCCCACCCTAGAGAATTACCAAAATTTTTTCAAAATTTTCAATAGAAGTTCACTGTATTGTACCTATCGTGTAACTACAAAAAAAAATACTTCTCAATTTTTTTATTTTTTACCAATAGCCCAATATAAAAAATGTATAAATCTGTACAAATGTACCGATTGTGTGACACTACCTTTAAATTTATCTTCTCGTTAAATATCGCTATCGTCGTTTCCGATAAATTTGACGGGCTGTCAAAGCACCCGAGAAAACGGTCCTTGAAATATTATTACGATTATCCTTGAACCCCCGTCCGGATTTCCCAAAGCTTCCGGTTCGTATCGCTGGATTGTTAAATAAAGGCTAACGATGACCAAATGGTAGTACAATTAACTTTATTGTACAACAAACAATTTTACAATACTTGCTAATACAGTAAAAATACTACAATACTTGTTAAAGCAATTACAACGCTTTACTGAACTTGTTAACACAATTAAACTTATAGCTTGCTTATTCGCAACTCGCTTCCTTTACCCGCTGGCACTTATGGCAACTCTAGAACATTCTGAAGTTTATGCTCATTCTCTTTCTCTCGCTGTTCGCAGTGTTCATCCAACTTGACGTTTCTCTTTGTGGAACATTCTACGTCATTCTTCGAACATTCTGCCAATTTTTCGTTGTTCGCTTTGTGTTGCCGCAGTATTCGCCACACTGCCCTCCACCTAAGTCTGATCGTCCCGATCAGACACACTTGCGGTTCAAAACGCTGCAAGCCTTTCCAAGTGGACCACCTTCATCTTGTTTCCTGGTCTCCCAACGGTCTGGATCCGATACACTACGTCATTTAGCCGTTTTACGACCTTATACGGACCTTCCCAGTTGCATTGTAGTTTTGGGGACAAACCTTTCTTTCGTTGTGGATTGTACAGCAACACCAAATCTCCTTCCTGGAAACCCTAGGAATTCATCGCCTTATCATACCTGGCTTTCATCTTGTCACTCATAATTTGTGTGCGCTGTCTCACAAGAGCATGTATCTCTCTCAGCTCCTCTTCCAGGATGTTTGACGTCTCTTTTCCAATCCTTCTAGCATCACCAGTCACCCCAAACTTCAGATCACTAGGCAAACGGAGCTCACTGCCGAATATTACCCTTGCAGGAGTTTTACCCGTTGTTTCATGCACTGCTGACCGGTATCCCATCAGGAACAAGGGTATGCGGACATCCCAATCTTTTTGATTCTTGTCCACGACCTTCCGCAAATGCTCTTCCAGGGTTCGGTTGAACCGTTCCACCATGCCGTCTGATTGGGGATGAAGAGCCGTCGTTCGAGTTTTCCGGATACCCAGTATCTGGCACATCTCTTGGAACACTGCCGACTCAAAATTTCTTCCCTGGTCAGAGTGCAGCTCTATAGGTACACCGTATCTCGCAACCCAATTGTAAGTGAATACCTCCGCTACTGTTTTAGCTTCCTGGTTGGGAATCGGGTATACCTCCGGCCATTTGCTAAAGTAGTCCATAACCACAAGGACGTATTTGTTTCCCTGTGCGCTCATAGGAAATGGACCGGCTACATCCATGGCAATCCGCTCGAAAGGTGCACCTGAGTTATATTGCTTCATCTGGCCATGACTTCTGGATTTCGGCCCCTTAGCTGCAATACACTCCGCGCAGTTAGCAATCCACTCTGCGACCGATTGCCGACAACCAACCCAATAGAACCTCTGCTTAACCTTCTCCAGGGTCTTCGTGATTCCCAGGTGCCCTCCACTAGGACCATTGTGGAATTCCTTGAGTACATCCGGAATTCTTACCCTTGGAACTACTATCAGGTTGCGGGAGCACTGGCCATCTTCGCTTTCCCATACCCTATGCAAACAGCCAGATATTAATTTTAAGCTGTTCCATTGTGCCCAGTACGCCTTTGCGATGGGGCTTTCCGCTGCCATTTGCTCCTTAGTTGGCCTCCTGTCCACCTCCAGTCCATGCATCAAAAGCTCTAGATCTGGATCTTCCTGCTGACACTTTCGTAACTGTTCTTCCTTCCACTCTTCCGCTGGTGTTATTGTCGTTAGACGGACGTCTATAATGTCCTCTTTTCCCTCAGCTTTTGAGCAGTGTTTACATTCCAGGCTACATGGTCGGCGGGACATGGCATCAGCATTACCGTGGACACTTCCCTTGCGGTGTTCAATAGCGAAGTCATAACTTTGCAGTCTCTCAATCCACCGAGCTAGCTGTCCTTCTGGATTCTTAAACTGTAGTAGCCACTTCAGCGCTGCATGGTCCGTTCGAACTCGGAAACGTTGCCCATAGAGGTACTTGTGGAAATGTTTGATGCAGTCCACCAACGCTAGTAGTTCTCTCCGAGTTACGCAGTAGTTCCTCTCTGGTTTTCCAATCGACCGGCTATAGTAGGCAACTACCTTCTCCTGCCCATCAATTAC
>NW_023474913.1:0-3352 GCF_013731165.1 Rhagoletis pomonella
AAAATTTGTACCCAACTTTAAATTTTGGTTTGGTTTTGGTTCATGAGTCAGATATATTAGATATTTCAACCAAGGTTTTGGTTTTTGCTAGCAGTTGCTCTTGCTCTATATTTGCTTATGTTGCATTGCCAACCTTTGAAATTTTATGACGAATGTAGTGAAGTTTCACTCTCGGAAATGTAGTGAAGTTTCACTCTACGGAATAACAAATAACGGGCCTTAGGGCCGTTTTCTAATGTAAGCAGTAAAGTTGCCTTTACTAACAAGGCAGATAAATTGTTCCTCACTTTAAAGTGTTTTCATTTTCTTATCTTACCGGTAAAAATAAATTTTTTATTCCGTAGAGTGAAACTTCACTACATTTCCGAGTGTGAAACTTCACTACAATCGTCATATAATTTCAAAGGTTGGCAATGCAACATAAGCAAATATAGAGCAAAAGCAACTGTTAGCGAAAACCAAAACCTTGGTTCAAGTATCTAATATATCTGACTCATGAACCAAAACCGAACCAAAATTTAAAGTTGGGTTCACATTTTTAGAGGTTGCATCGGGTGAGCAACAATTTATCGATTCGAGAAATTAATGCGCTGATGAGAAAACGAATACTCGTACATCGAGACGAAAAAGTGGCCGGTAATCTAAAGGTTAGATGAGGAAACAGCCCTAAGGGCCGTTTTCTAATGTAAGCAGTAAAGTTGCCTTTACTAACAGGGCAGATAAATTGTTCCTCACTTTAAAGTGTTTTCGTTGTCTTATCTTACCTGTAAAAATAAATTTGTTATTCCGTAGAGTGAAACTTCACTACATTTCCGAGAGTGAAACTTCACTACATTCGTCAAAAAATTTCAAAGGTTGGCAATGCAACATAAGCAAATATAGAGCAAGAGCAACTGTTAGCAAAAACCAAAACCTTGGTTGAAATATCTAATATATCTGATTCATGAACCAAAACCAAACCAAAATTTAAAGTTGGGTACAAATTTTAAAGGTTGCATCGGGTGAGCAACAGTTTATCGATTCGAGAAATTAATGCGCTGATGAGAAAACGAAAACTCGTATATCGAGACGATAAAGTGGCCGGTAAACTAAAGGTTGGATGAGAAAACGGCCCTAAGTAGTGTTTGCCACAATATGAATGGCAAAGTACAGGGCGTAAGATAATAACTGTCGCACAGGTTTTTTGAAAAATAAAAGGGTCCTTTATAGATGTTGCGAAAAAGAGTATTTTTTGTTAACTTTTTAAATGCTTTACATTAATTTTATTAACTAGTTTTAAAATTTTTATCCTCATTTGCATTTGCCAGCTTTGGGAGATAAGTTCATGCGACAGTTACGTCTTTTATAGGAGTACTTTTTCTTAGACTTTGTATAAAAAAAGAGAAAAAAAAAACTAAATAGGGTTGGTCGTATGAATACCCTCCTAGTCACCGGTTCGGAGTCTTTTCGATCGCTGAGTATGAGGCCTTATGTTGGACAAAAGACGGAGTATAAAGGACCCAATTGGGGGAAATTAGCTTATATTTACAGAAGATATGTAATAAAGTAACCGATGAAGACTTGCGTGTCGCTTGCGCTTTTCTCCCAAACCCGCTGGTAAGCCCAAATGAAGGTTAAAATTTAAAAACCAATTAATAAAATTTTCGCAAAATCTATAAAGGTCCCTTTTATTAAAAACAAAAAAAAAACTGGGCCACATAATACATAAAGGAGTACATTTCCATATATTTTTTTGGGAGGACAAGGGTGTACATTTCAATAAAAAGGAGTACGTGTACTCCCAAAAGCAGTACGTCTGGCAACCCTAAGTTAACTCAGCCATCGGCCAGGACATGGATGAAACATTTTTGGATTTGGTTTTCATTAATATTTGCCGACTTCAAAATAAGCGAAAAAAATGCAGGCGGAATCGTCGCTGGGCGATTCATCCCGATCGGATGCCAAATGGGTATTTTAAGAAAGTCTTCTTAAAATCAAAACCCGTCGATAGAAAACTTTTTCTATTAACTAGGATGTACCGTTCAGTGTACAATTTGTTACTTAATTCATTGCGAGCTTTCCTCGAAAAGCCCAAGCAACAAATTAGTGCAGAATAACGCCTTGTAATAACGTCAATGTAAGTTAAAACGGTCTATGATACTCTCTTTTTCCAGAAAATTGCGAGAAAATTGTGTTGGCGTGTCTAGTTTTGCACAACTTTGTGATGCTTAACGATCACAAAAGTTGATATTGCCCAGAACAATATGTGGACGCTTATAGCACGGAGCATGGCACAGTAAATGGAGAATGGCGTAATGAGTTGGAAAGTATTGGTGGTCCATTGCCATCAATAAAGGCCGGTCCACATAGAACTTTCGCGTTGGCTTTGGCGTTGGCGTTGGTTTGACAGAACGCACGTTCTATGCTTGCTACAATGAAGGCTTGGCAGCGAATCCTTGGGCCACTAAATTAACATATTAACGACAGATAAATTAATATTTCATATCAATAATTGCATTAAAAACGATATTTCTTGCCCGCACTTGATTAAAAAGGAAAAATATTTCACATAATTTTATTTATTTGCAACAGCTGACGAGCGACGCACGCGAAAAGTTGAGAGTTGGCCATCTTTTTGCTTTGTGTTGGCGTGAGCGTTGTCGAATTCTGGCTATGTGGACGGCTGCATTTGAATTCATGTATTCATAGTCAGCTGTTGAAGCGACGCCAACGCCAACGCAACGCCAAAGTTCTATGTGTTATCTTAATGAATATTTGAAATGGTTTTATATTCCGAAATTGTTTCGTGAATTTATACTGCATATGTATGTACGTACTTATATATGCTTTAGTCATAGTAATTATTACTAAGCTGCTGTAATTTTTGTACCCTTTATTTGATTCGTTGTTTCAAACTAAGTGCGGTGTTATCACTTGCGAAGCGAATGAGTTTGGCGAAGCGAACGGTTTGGCGAAGCTAATTAAAGGGCAGAGAAGGCATTAAAAGTGTTCGCGATGCAAAGAACTTCCACAAGCTGGTAAAAAGAACACTCTTAGGGCCGTTTTCTAATGTAAGCAGTAAAGTTGCCTTTACTAACAGGGCAGATAAATTGTTCCTCACTTTAAAGTGTTTTCGTTTTCATACCTTGCCGGTAAAAATTAATTTGTTATTCCGTATAGTGAAACTTCACTACATTTCCGGGAGTGAAACTTCACTACATTCGTCATAAAATTTCAAAGGATGGCAATGCAACATAAGCAAATATAGAGCAAGAGCATCTGTTAGCAAAAACCAAAACCTTGGTTGAAATATCTAATATATCTGCCTCATGAACCAAAACCAAACCAAAATTTAAAGTTGGGTACAAATTTT
>NW_023474914.1:0-3352 GCF_013731165.1 Rhagoletis pomonella
ATAATCTTTTGATAAAACTAACTAGAAATGTAGTAATTAATCACTATTGGCATGAAAACTTCAGTTCCCATTTGTACTGTATGTATGTAGTTGCAATAATTTTATCAATATTCATACATACTCTTAGCTTCATAGTGTGCCATATACATGAGTAATACATATTTTATGTTAGTCACAATTTATTTAACCATTATTATCCGCACAAATAAATTATTATAAAATTTAGTGGCTCTTTTGACAACTTCCTACTAATTTGAATAATTTCAAAATCCCAAAAATTAAATTGCTTGGTTGTCTATTAGGCAAGTCATGGCCGAATTTTGCCCAAATAGCAATTAATTTAAGTGCAATAATGTACAAATATATGTAAATACATATGCACAAACAACTATCTACAAACTGTAAACTAATCTGTAATCGGGCATAAAATGCCAAAATTAGATTTATGTTTTTGTTTAATACAAAATTATTTGCTTATACTATATACTGCATACACGAATGTATGTACATATTTTGAGATATGAAATATAAATGCACATACACACATACGTACGTGCATATGCATAAATACGGATTTAACAATCCAAAACTAGCTGCCAGCCTAGAGGTGTTAATCTCAGATTTCCGCTATTATTTTGCTCATTAAACTTCCACTCGGAGCTTTTGACTTTACTGTGGCAAAGCTAACTGCGTACCCCAGTGTATTCTCTCACTCCAACAGGTGAAAGTCCATAAACCTTTCGCAAAGTCTTTTTCTCCAAATTTCTGTGGCACTTACACAGCTTCCGACAGACACTTCCGTCTCACTCTTCAATTTACATACAGGCGTTTTTAGATCCAGATTTAGATTTAATGGATGCAACAAAAACAAGGGACACCGCTTACTAGAAGATAGTTCCCAACCCTGATGGCCCAAGAAATTATCAGCCGCCCTAATAAAATCTACCAGCTTCTCGGTAGACGAATTCCTGACAATATGGTCAAGGACTGTGAAAAAACTTAAGTATTGCAGTCTTAGTCTAACCAATGAACCTAGAGATGATCGACCTATTAGATGGCCGCCTGGCTGTCTAAAAGGTTTGCTAGAAAACCGGCGTTCAAACCCCATTTCCAAGTTCACTCTGGCACAAGTTGAGATAGCTAATGCCTCGGTCTAAAGGACCGTAGACCAAATGCCCATTTGTCTTAATGGAGAAGCATTGCGATTAATTTTCGCTGTCAGTAAGCTCATACAGTTAATACCCTTTATTTACTGTTGGGCCAAACGGCGGAATTTACGTAAAATGGACCACTGAATCAAACTAAGATCAATACTATGAGGAGAGAAGAAGTCATCTAGTTACCGCGACTACGGAAGATCTATTGCAAGTGCCCGCTGTTTGGTTACATGTCTTATTTTATTCGCGAGGTCCCTTGGCTGAATGCTTTTTGACAGATAACATTACATTTACAAATGAACATTTGTGGGCGAGTTCAGAACTATTTCAGGACCATTTAGAGACTAGTTGAGTACTATTCAGGACCTGTTAAGGACTCTTTAAGGAGCATTTTAGGGTTAGTTGGGGATCGTTTTGGGGAAAGTTCTGAAGTATTTCGGGATTAGTTCAGGACTATTTCAGCAACATTTCGGGTTGACTCAGCGCGGAATGATCCTGATATAGTCCTGTACACAAATATGTATGCATTAAATTTTCGTGTACCTGGAACTCACGCGTTTTTTATTGTTTTTTTTTATCAGAGTCCGTAAATAATGATAATTTTTAAATTTCACGTAACAATCGACCCGTTATTCATGCAACACACGAAATAAAAACAATTTTGTTTGCTAAGTACTTTCGTAGTTTAAAATTCTTTGTAGAGGCATGTTGTTGATATTATTGATATTTACCAGTATTTATGCCTTTCATGAAGGTCTATTGTATTCATTATGCTAATATCCGAAATTTATTTTAAAAGCGTTGAAAAAATTTAAATCTAATTGTAAAAAAATTCATTGGTTCGTCATTGCGATACTGAGCTGATTTCCTATGTTACAAAAGTAGGTACTCTTTTCTAAAAAAATCTATCCCTTGTTAGAACTTCTAAACACTACATTCGTTCTATATACTTTAAAACAATAGCAATTAATAGGCTATTTGAACTCACTGAATTTGGTTAAAACAACTGACATCCATTTTGTTTCTTTTTTAGTTTTTAATTTGAGTAAACTTCATGAAAGGCTCAAATCTTTCGGCATAGTCGAATTTGTCAACTCATTTTTAATTATGTATGTATGTATCTCCAATAGATTACCCTCCTAATTACCACTATGTTTAAGCTTTGCAATTTAAACTTAACAAAGAAAACTTTTTTTCTACTCCCAATTTTATTCTACTCCCATCATATAGGAGGAATATTGATGATGATGAGACGACCGTGTGACCACATCATCAACGACAACAATATATGAACAATACAATAAATGAACATAAATTACAACTAATGCAAGCTGAAGTGTTGCAAACAAAACAACATAAGAAACAACAACAACTGCTCTTGACGCCACTGCCAATCACAGTGCAACAAAAAATACCAGTGCAACTTTGGAGAATCAATCAAAAAGTATTTAAAAGCGATGCAAACAAGCAACAGCAACAACAACAAGAACAACAACAACATAAACAACAACAAGAACAAACACAACACTTTGCAACTATACGCCGTGTGCCATCACCACACTACTACAGCGGCCGATGCCAGTGAAAATATCTATTGTTATAAAGTAGTAAGTAATATACATATGTATGTAAGTGCGAATATGTAAAAGAAAATTTACAAAAAAAAAAAATATTTGTTAAGTTGAACTCTTTAATGTATAAATACTATGTATATGTAGTTATGACTGTATGTACAATGTGACAAAAATACTATACGCAAGTTGCAAATGTAACAACAGGATACTCGAATAAGTAGTAGATTAGCTAAAGTACTAATTATTACATAGAAGAAAAGGAGTACTGGGTATATAAGATGTAGAAAAAAGTAATAAAAAAGACAAACTGTAAAGCTTAGTAGTAAGGAATATAAAAAAGTATAACTACACGCGAGGTAAAACAAATTCGAATTGAATAGTAACAATATGAAAAAATTTTTTTTTTATGAAAATTTTTGTTTTGGCCAAAGATCAATAGACCTCTTTTTTTGCTAAGTGTTGGAGCTGATGTAATTCTCAACTAACCCTGCTTGCTCATCAAATAAATCAAAACACGTAACGTACCGAACGAGAGGGAGACACTGTGGTAATGCGATGAATGAGCCGACGACTATGAGCAACAACAACACCAATTGGTAGACTATTCGGTGACTCAAGAAA
>NW_023474915.1:0-3351 GCF_013731165.1 Rhagoletis pomonella
TTTATTTTATGCACATTAAGCACATACCATTCTTAAATCAAGAATTTCAAATTTTCTTTTTACAATATTTACTCTGCATGCATCACATTTAAAACGACTATAATGGAAGCTTTTATTATTATACATGACATATTTAACTTTTCCTATATCTTTTATTTTGTTCTGGCCATTAGAGGTACTGTGAAGCGGAGGTGCATTCACAATATCCACATTAAACTGATTTTTTAACAGAGATCTTATCGTTTCGGAATTTAGCGATGCCTCATTGTCACAATACATAGTTTTTACCCCTGGGAATATATTCATTAACTGAAAAATTGGGTATTTTATGTCTAAAATTGTTCGAGATGGTATTGGCTGTACCACAGCAAATTTCGAGAACTTGTCAAGACAAGTAAGAAAGTACTTTTTGTCTGTTGAAAATATGTCAACGTGCAACATTTCTCCAGCATAGGATGGGACTGGTGTTATACCATGTTCTTGTTTTCGGGGATGCCTATCGTATTTGGCTTTACTGCAGATTTTACAGTTCGAGACGACTTCGTTTGTCAGTTTGGTCATTTTTGGGAAATAATAGTCACAAAGAATCTGCCTAACGTTCTCTTGAGCAGCTCTATGAGCTCGATTATGTTCGACAACAACGATCTCTCGCTGTTCGTCTTTATTTACAATGTCGGCCACCACACTTTTACAGAACCAAAACTTTGTTGCCGGAAAGCATCTTACAAGTTCGTGTTGTATGCTGGCCAATATTGGCAAAGTGCAGTGTATGGCGTTTACCACATTTGGGTTCACGGCTAATTTCACTTCTTCCATGAGATATTCCTTATTTGTGAATTGGATAATATGGCGAGTTTTCTCGCCGAAATATATAAAATTCCGTCTTAGGTTCAAGTCGGCTTCTTCCAAAACGATTTGGTTTCGGAAACAATTTAGTGGCTTCTCGGTTGCTTCTATCGTATAAGATAGCGATATTTCGCTATGAATTGTAGCCAAATCTTATTGGTTTTCTTCTTCTAGAGTATGAATGTTCTGTCTTGACAGAGCGTCGGCAACATAGTTTTCCTTGCCAGGTTTGTAAAAGAGTTGAGCGTTGTGCTCGTCGATAAACGCTTTCCATCGTTTAATCTTAGCATTTGGGTTTCGGTCTGAAACCGCAAATGTAAGTGGCTGGTGGTCCGTAAAGATATTCAAATTCTTTACACCATAGAGGTAATTTCTAAGGCTTTTTAAAGCCCAAACTATGGCGAGTAGCTCACGTTCGTTAGTTGCAAAGTTTTTTTCACGATCCTTCAGAGTTCTAGAGATCATAGTTATAGGCTTTCCACACTGAGACAACACGGCCCCTATACCCATTGATGAAGCGTCCGTCGTTAGATCGAATGGCTTCTTAAAATCTGGGTAGGGTAGTATAACGTCTTCAGACGCTAAAACCTCTTTTAATTTGTTGAAAGCTTGTAGCTGGTCCTCATCTAAGTCTATTTTTACTTTTTTCGATTGTGTAGACTTCACTTTACCGTTCTCACCTTTAAGGATATCCGCCAAAGGCCTTGCTATTGACGCAAAATCCTTGATAAAACATCTATAATAGCTTGCAAGCCCTAGGAAGGACCTGACATTGAACAAAGTTGAGGGCTTCTCGTAATCGCGGATTGCTTTGATCTTACTAGGACTCGTCTTGATACCATCCTTAGACACCACAAAGCCTAAGTACTCCACACTTTGTTTAAAAAAGTGCGATTTTTCCCGGGATACCCTCATATTAGCTTCACACAGTTTTCCTAAAACCCACTCAATATGGTCAACGTGTTTTTCCTCGTCTTCGGAAAAAATAATTACGTCGTCGACGTAGACATAACAACACTTCCCTATCTGTTCTCGAAGCACGTCGTCGATGGCCCTCTGAAAAATGCTGGGTGCATTCTTCAATCCGAAAGGGAGTCTACAGAACTCGTACTTTCCATGACCAACCGAAAACGCGGTATTTTCTCGATCTTGTTCAGCAAGTGCTATTTGGTGAAAGCCTGATTTAAGGTCAAGCGTTGTGAAATACTTGGCCTTTCCCAGATTTGACAATATAACTGTAATATTAGGAATAGGATATTTGTCGTCGATGGTTCTCTGATTTAGCTTTCTAAAATCTATAACCAGACGCTTTTTGGTGTTACCCTGTTCATCCTTACCCTTCTTGTCCACAACCCAGATTGGATTGTTGTATGGTGATCGAGATGGCCTTATTATGCCATTTTTTAATAAGTCACGAATTTCCGCATTCACGAAGTCTGAGACACCCATAGGATATGGGTATAACTTGGAATATACCGGGTCGTCACTTTCGGTGCGAATAGTGGCGACAATGTTCGTATTGTAAGGGAGTGCTTCATTCGGGTCCGAGAATACCCCCATTAAATTTTTTATCATTTTTTGAAATTTGTTTCTCACAACTTGCGGCACTTCTATGTCCTCCACTTGTGTGAAGTTCACGTTACCACACTTCAAGAATTTAAGTTCTTCGGAGCCAGAACTGGTTTTTATTATTTTGTTTTTAAAATCTAACGTAGCATTTGTCTGCGTAAGCAGGTCAAGCCCAACTATTCCGTCGAAAGTTGAAAGCATGGGGAGCAAAAAAAAGGACTGTTTGTACCAAACAAGTTAACTATACATTTTTCCTTAACATCGTTAAAGCCATGTATTGACTTTACCAAAAAACCGATTTTCGACCGGTATTATATTCTTAAGCTCTTTTAGAGGCTTAATATAATTTTTTGATGCCCCTGTATCGATTAATAATTTAATTTTTCTCCCTGCAATTGTCCTTTCGATGAAAGGTAGCAGGGAATTTGCACTAAAAAATTGATTTGATCTGAATCAGACAGTTCATCATCCACTGCTGCAGCCTCCAAATTTGCCACGTCCCGATATTCTTCGCTCTCTTTACCTGAGGATAAATGATCGATTCTTTGTTGTTTCGGCCCTGTAAATCGAGCGGAGCCATAATTCGGCCTTTTTGCAGCCTGCCTACTTGCTTCATTTTGATTTGTATGAGGCGGTACCCAATTGCGAGACGGAACATTGGGTTGATGCTGCGTGCTTTGCTTATAGCGAAGTGAAGAGTCTACCTCCATTGGCTGCACTGGCTCCATTTTTTGTGGAGGCTTATTATTGGTACCTTGACTTCTATTAAAATGGGGGCTTTTTGATGGATAAAAATCCTTGACTGGGGCTCTTCCACCAGTACCCTTTTCCCTATACTGTTGCCTACCTTCAAATCTTTGGGCTTTATCTTCCAAGTTCTTAGCGTAGATACTAGCAAATAAGTATCGCTCGTGATTTGACTCTACCTCCTGAGCT
>NW_023474916.1:0-3351 GCF_013731165.1 Rhagoletis pomonella
GGCTTCAAGGAAGCCATTCATTCGGAAAACGCAACTTGAACTAGACGGTCTAATACAAATAAAGAAGAACTGAAAAAGTAATTGAAAACAAACTAAAGTCTTTATTTAAAACGAAAGTAGTTTACCGCGTGTGTATATTTTGAACATAAAGTAAAGCGGCAGAAAAGTAAAAGTTGGAGTGTTGCAGATTGCAGTTCTTCCGGTTGCTGCAAAATAAAAGGAGCAGCATCAAATATATCTGGTGAGCACCCGAATTAAAAAGTGTGAGTTTTGGTGTACTACAAGGTGGATACACCTAACATGGCGACCGTGGCGTGCGGCGGCGAAGGGGATCTTGGCAGGGTAAAAATGAAAAAGTGCTAAGAGTGGTGTACTTGTGTGATGTGGTGGCCTGGTTGGTGAGGCAAAAAACCCAGAACGAAATTCCTGCGGTATTCTACAAATCCTACATTTTTAATGAAATTCCCGCATTTTTCTTCAAAACTACTGCGTTTTTATACGAAACTTCGGCATTTTTCTACAAGACTCCTGCATTTTTATACGAAACTTCGGCATTGTTCTACGTAATTCTCGCATTTTGTTCGGTTTTCGGGTACAGCCGCGCCACCAACCACTAGTTACATACCTACGCGTATGTATGTATATATAACGGCGTTAACAACAGCAAGCCACGCCACCACCAACTACATACGTATGTATAACGGCTAACAACATCAAGCCACGCCACCACCAACTACATACGTATACGGTGCTATATTAAGCCAAAACAATGACGGAAATGATTTGCCGATATGTTTCGCGTCAAAATCTTTCAATAAAGCAGAACAGAATAAACCGATAATCGAACTTGAACTTTTAGCTATATATTTTGCGATCAAGCAGTTTCGACCGTATGTTTACGGCACTCACTTTACGGTGAAATCTGACCATCGACCCTTAGTTTATCTCTTTAACATGAAGGACCCGTCGTCAAAGCTTGCTAGAATACGCTTAGAACTGCCAGAATACGACTTTACAATTGAATATATAAAAGGAAAATCGAATGTAGGAGCGGACGCATTGTCACGGATTACAATGGACGAACTAAAAGACTCCACTAAACAAGTACTAGCGGTAAAAACAAGATCAATGATGAATAGAACACAATTAAAGTACGATAGTGAATGCAATGACAATATTAAATTACAGGTTTATGACAAATTTGCATATGATTTCTCAAAGAAAATACCCCGGGTGAAAACAGATATAATATATGATCAAAATAATAAAATTTCAAATTTTCAAGTGTGTGCACATTTAAAACACAAAAAACTCGAGTTACTTAATTTTACGATTGTTAACGAAAAAACGAATTTCGATGAGTTACTTTCGCAGCTTGAATTCGAAGCCAATAGTTGTAATATTAAGACGTTAGAATGCCCAAAAAATGTCTTATTTTTCAAATATTTTACAATTACGAACTTAAAAGATCGCGGAAATAAAATTTTAAAGAACTTAGAAATTATATTGACGGATCCAGTCGAAACTGTGACCGACGACGAAAAGAAACACCGACTTATGACAATATACCATAACGACCCAATAAGTGGAGGACATTGTGGACTCAAAAGATTATATGCAAAAATCCGAACGAAATATTTTTGGAAAAATATGACCCGCGACATATCGAAATTTGTCAAGAATTGCGAGAAATTCTTACTAAACAAGCCAAAACCAAAAACAAAAGAAACCCTTGTTTTAACGCCAACACCTATCAAACCTTTTGAAATAGTGATAATAGGGCCTTTGGCAGAATCAACAAGTGGTAACAAGTTCGCTGTTACTATGATTTGTGATCTGACAAAGTATCTGGTAACCGTTGCTGTTCCAGACAAAAGCGCCAAAACGATCGCCTCTGCTATTTTTGAAAGTCACATACTAATATACGGCATAATGACTTCAGTCAGATCAGATTTAGGAACGGAATATAAAAACGAAATATTTTCTGAACTAACAAAACTCTTAAAGGTTGATCATAACTTTTCGACAGCACACCATCATGAAACAGTGGGCACTATTGAGCGAAATCATCACGTTTTCAATGAATAATTACGTGCATACCTAAATGAGACTATTTCAGACAGGGACATTTATCTTAAGTATTTCACCTTTTTGCATAATACTACTCCAAATTCTGTTTTTGACAATAAATTTCCTCCATTCGAACTAGTTTTCGGAAAAACACCGACTTTACCGCAAGAATTGAAAAAGGAAAAAAATGTATCCCGTTTATAATGGTGAGAATTATGCAAAAGAGGTTAAGTACCGGATGCAAAAGTCACATGCAATAGCCAAAGAATTAATTAACTAACATAAAATCCGCAACAAGGATTTATATGATAGACACTCTCGTCCAGTACATATTAAAGAAAACGATCTCGTTCTAGTACAAAAAGAACCCAGAATTAAACATGAAAATATATATCAGGGTCCTCACGTTGTAACCAAAGTAGATGGTGTTAATATTACAATTTTTGATAAAGAAAAAGATAAAGTAAAAACAATCCACAAAAATAGAGTTCAAAAAGTTAGTTGAAACTCTCATCTCAGCCAACTATTATTTCAAAATATAACAAAAACATGTATGTATATGAATTTTTCAAATCAATCAAATAAATAAAAAAAATATAAAATGAAATATTCACTAAATAGAAACTTTTCGCCAAATGAACACAATTCCTTAATTTATATAAACGCAATATTATAAATACTGAAAAAAACGCTTTAAATGTACTTTGTTTATTTATAAGAAATAAAATTGTAATAACTAAATTACAATACTTTAAACTACAAAAGAAAATGTTACTTAAGACTAAAAAAATTTTTAATGAACAAATATTGTACTTAAAATACTTTCAAATTAAACATTAAAATGTATAGTTAAATATTTCTGAGAACAAAAAATTATTCAATATAAGACTAATTTAATTTTTTCAATTTCAATTTAGATTAGCCTAATACTAAATATGATTAATTAAATTTTATATAATATAAAGTTAGTTAGTATGTTATGAAGTGTGGTTTCCCAAATTGCTATGGACGAACGAATAAAAGGGGGGGAAAAAATTTATATAACACTTTCGTTCTTCCAAAGCAATTTGTCATACTAAGTGAAAAGAAGATTTTACAAGTCTGATCACCTTGTAAAACTTCTTTTCCCGTAGGCGGTTGGTGTAATGGCACCACACGCGATGTGGTAACATCTTATATGGCAACACTTATGTTGCCCAAAATAATAAAATTACATCGCGTGTGGTGTCAACACTGGCGAGCTTACGATCCACATTCGTTTTTAGAATGTGTATCGTAGGC
>NW_023474917.1:0-3351 GCF_013731165.1 Rhagoletis pomonella
CTTATGCAAATAAATAAAAGTTATTGGCCTATAAAAAGTGTGATAAAAATCTATGGTAATAATCTTTAGACTGACAAACTGATAAGATTCAATAAATCATGCGCGAATCGTATACCAAATTTGATTTAAAAGCCAATGCAATTTTGGTATCCATTTTTAATTAAAAAATCAACTCCGAGCAGTAAAAACACCTGAGAAAATGTGGGCGATGCATAGATTGTACGGGCCTTTGTTGTTCTTCGCTGCAGCGCTAGGACCACAGCCAACATGGCAGGTACCGCAGTGTAGGAAGAAAAAAAGTATATGAAAGGCAAAAAATTGATTTGGCATTGAATTAAATTGACAAGGTCTACAAGTATTGCCTTCAAGTTCACACCTCTTAACCAAATTTTTATCAACATTTTGGCACTAACTTTTATCCTCTCGCTCTTACAGCTTTCTCTGCCCAGCGATCCCACATATTACGCCGGCGTTGTTGAGTTCATGGTAAGCGAGAACGAAGGATCCGCCAAAGCGAGTGACAGTTATAGTCGTATGAAAGCCATAATTGAATCGAATAGCACACGCGATTTAGACATCTTAATCTTTCCCGAGTTCGTACTGAACGATGGTTCCTTCCGCACCTATGTGCCTGATCCGGCACTAAATATTGCACCATGTGAAATACCAAATTCGGAGTTTTTTCTTACTGAACTTTCGTGCCTCGCACGTTCACGTCAAATCTATTTGGTCGTCAATGTAATCGAGAAATTCTTTTGTGGTAATGACACCAGCGTGGTTGGCCGCTGTGAAACAAGTGGCCTTAATACATACAACACGAATGTGGTGTTCGACCGACAGGGGCGAGTAATATCGCGTTATCGCAAAACTCATCTATACCGTTCCGAATATTATAGTAAGAATACGTTGCCGCAGCCGCAAATTGCTACATTCACCACAGATTTTGGGGTGACCTTCGGTCATTTCATTTGCTTCGATATGCTTTATTGGGCGCCGGCAGCGGTGTTGGTGAAGGAACTTGGTATTACAGATATTATCTACCCGACCTATTGGTTCGATGAGTTGCCTTTCCTCACTGCCGTACAGCTGCAAGAAGGTTGGTCCTTTGCCAACGACATCAACTTGCTTGCCGCAAACGCCAATTACCCGAGTGAAGAAAACAGTGGCTCGGGTATTTATGCTGGTCGTTTGGGCCGCCTTACGGCAGTCATAAACGAAGAATCCACCACCATATTGCTCACCGCTAGCGTACCCAAGCGCGCCTATCTCGACAGCTACGTTGTGCCACCTGTAATACAACCCACTTTTGAGCCGCAACTGCAAACACCGCGTTTCACCAAACTCGCTCTGCAGCGCGACTATAACGTGGATATTTTTACGACGGTGCTGCTATCAGAGGACTTTACGACGACCAATGAGACACTGTGCTACGATAGTGAGTTCTGCTGTCATTTCCAGGCGACTCGTACGGCAGTCGCAGGCAACTCGAGTGCTTACGAGGCCTATCGTTACCGACTGGCGGCCTACAGCGGCTCGCGCACAACACATCAACGCGTCGATCCGGCGGCTTTGAAGGTTTGTGCTGTACTCGCGTGTACCAATGACCAGTTGTACAGTTGTGGGCACATCTTTCCCGCAAATGTGTCGGTCGCTAATAAATACTATTTTGACGTGTTGAATGTGAGCGCGTCCTTTCCGCTTGCTACCCGACGGGTAATTATGCCGACCAGCGTGGATGGCACTATGTTGCCGTTGCCGGTGCATACGTACGAGTGGCAGGAAGTGGAGAGGTAGTAATTGCAACAAAATTAAAAAAAGAAATTTAAATAATCCCCGTATTTTCAACAATTTTTTTAGCACAAACGCCACCGCCATTTCGATCAGTCTCACATATCCAAAGCTGGACATACTAACCTTTGGAATTTGGGGTAATTATTACACAGAAGTAGAAAGCAATCATAATCTGGACCCAGTGTGGCAGCCAGCGCAAAGCAAGAATTCTGGAGCTGCGTTTGTTGGTGACGTAGGACGCCTGTTAGCTCCACTCCTATTGGCAGCTGTTATCAAGCTGATCTAAGTAAACTTAACGACCAAAAAATTTCAATAAATATTTATTCGTAAATTTTAAGTAGTCTCTTGAGAGATAAAAAATAAACTTTTTTATGTACACTCACCAGAATATGTTTCCGTACAGTATTTTTTTTTAATATTTGCCATGTTTTTCGTAATAAATTTTTTTCGTTAATTTTTATTAGAAATATAGTTCATTCTGCATGATTCAAAGTTTTTACAAAATTTAGGAAAATTCGACAAATTTTCACCAAAATTTTCAACTTTTAAACAAAATTTTTTAGAATTTTTTCGCTGATGATGTTGCTCATTTTCATATAACGGATGCATGGTACAATAATTACAGGTATTGTCTTCCCAGAGAGCGCATATTCCGATCTGCCTTATTTGAAAAAAAAAACACTGTACGGAAACATATTCTGGTGAGTGTATGTAAATATTAATATTTTTAATTTCTTAACACATTGGCGCAGATAAGCACATACACACAGATAAGCATCGCACACATTTCGCAACATCTTTTATTTGCAGAAGGCAAATATGCACCCATGACTTGGCGCAGAAAGCGCGCAAAAAAAATGAAAATATTTTTGGCCGATAAGATCATTGATCGCGATAAATGTTTGTACGTTTTTCTTATTTAACAATTACATTATGAAAACTGCTTCAAAAAGGGTTACATCGATCCAATTAGGCAGCATTACAATCAGTCACTTATTGCAGTTCAATCCCTAAAGATGGATTTTAGCTGGTCGTTGGTTTTATTCTTCATCGCAGCACCGGTGCTGCCTTTACAGGTATGTAAAAAAGTCCAACGATAGACCGGAAACAAAATCAAAACTGCTCAAGATCCCTGAATATCTTCGAAATTCCTCACAGCATCACTAAACTTTCATTGAATGAACAAGGAAAGAGTCTAAAACAGAGTTAGAGGAATCAAGTCAAAAACTCGAAGTCCGCTATAGTTTCTTCTATACTTAAAATAAAGAAAAGCCGTTATTTTCATCTTCGCTAGATGAGCAAATGACTCGAAACCAGCTGTGGTTATTTTTGAAGACGTAACGACTCACATAATATGAGGTGAGTTTGGTCGACGGACGGTAATACTCAGTCACTTCAGGGTCGAGCAATATTGGAGGTGAAGGAGCTGGTGAGCAACAGTGACACGATTGCTCCGGTGCATCACCTAATCATTTCTGACAACGGTGAGAGTACTAGAGGCGGCTGTTGGGAGCACTAGTGAATCGCCCAGTGGTTTCTGTTAACTGTGAACCCTTGCTC
>NW_023474918.1:0-3350 GCF_013731165.1 Rhagoletis pomonella
TTTTTTTTTTTTTTTTTTTTTTTTTTTTTTTTTTTTTTTTTCCATTTAATTTTATTATAATATTTTATTTCCCCCTTTATTTTTATAACCTACAGGACTTTGTCCAACTTGACCTTGTGCAGAAATAGAATCAACTCTCTTAGAACACCAAAATTTGACGAGGCAAAAAGTTGTTTTAGATTATTAAATTTCTGAAAAATTTTGAAGGTAAGTCTGGCAGCTGAAAATTTAGGACAGTCAAAAATTAAGTGATCATTTGTTTCCTTCACCTGGCAAACAGCACAACAATCCCCCACACCTCTCCTGAACTTGCTAATGTAAGCTCTCCCGTAAGTGTGTCCGGTTAATAATCTGTTTAAAAGTTTAATATCGACAACTTCTAAATTGCATTTTTTGTCACTAAACCACGGTGTCTTTCTAATGCCACTTCCAAAGTTTTCAGCAAAAACCTTTCCCTTACTCTCACTAATGTTAATAAATTCAACTTTCCACTCATTCCATATTTTCTCTTGAATTTTCCACAAGGCCTCACCCAAAGTTAACTCAACATTCATCTCCAGGCCCCTCCTGACCGCTTCCTTTGCCGCAAAATCAGCTTTTTCGTTAAAACCAACTCCCACATGACTTGGTACCCAAATTACTTTCCCAACCTCACATATCGACCTACTTATTAAATTGTGAATTGAGGCCACAATGTAATTAGACGTATTTTTCTTTGCAAGCAGCTTAGTCGCAGCCATACTATCAGTAAAAATCGCCCACCTCCTGACATTTTGCTTAACCAATATTGATACTGCCTTGTGTATGGCAGACAGCTCCCCAAAAGTTGACGAGAACTTCTGACTCAGCTTGAACATGTAGGACCAATTTTTTTGTGTATCATGAATAGCGACACCTACAGCCTCACCTGACACCGACGCATCAGTGGCTAATATGTAGATATTATCTTTTTTGTAGCTCCCTAAATTTAGATAGATAAACACTTTTGAGTTGTTCACTACTGTAGTTTTGCTTTGATCCACTTAAAGGTGACATCTCAACCTCAAAATTTTCATGTGTAGAAAAGGCAGTACTTGAATTTATACTATCAAAAATCGATTTGTGTTTGTTGTAAACAAAACTGTAGCTGGAATTACCATTGTTACCCTCAGACAGCCTTGCCCTTAAACAACCATTTACCATAATTTGCTTCCCTAACTCCTTCGCAGTGAGCCACTCCGCTCTCTTCAAAGGTGGAAGTTCCCCCGCTAGCACATACCTAGCATGCACAGGGGAGCTCGGAGGGAGTCCTAAACATCTTCTGAGTGTATCACTGACGATTGTTTGTATTTTGCTATTAAAACCAAGTGGTGCATTTGCATAAGTAGTGTTAGCATACTCAACTTTACTACGGACGAAAGATCTATAAAAGTTCAGAGCTATCTTAGGTTCCAGGCCTCCTTTAATTGTCGTTAGTTTCTTAATCAGATTTTTACTTGTTGTTGCAACCCTCTTTATTCTTGTAATATGCGGATTTACCGTCGAACTGGAAGTCATTACTCTGCCTAACCATTTAATTTCCTTTACTTGCTCAATTTTCTTGTTGTCCAGGTTAAGCTCCAAGCTTTTCCTGCTGGTCGTGTTCATAAGTAAGAACTTTGTCTTCTCTACATTAATTCCAAGGTTAAGCCTTTTTAGGCTGAGTACAAAAAGCTCCAGTTTCGATTCTAGCACTTTAATAGCTTCTTTTTCATTTTTTCCGCTGCATAGGAATGCAAAGTCGTCCGCAAATTGAAACATCATCGTTCTTTCATCATTCAAATCATGCAAACTGGCGGTATATAAGTTGAACAACAACGGAGACAGACAGCTACCTTGCGGTAATCCGTTTTCTACTTGAATAGAGCTATTACCCAAAACTAAAGTCCTACGAGAGAAAAAAGTTCACAATCCACTTCCCAATGCTGGCATCCAATCCTGAATTAACCAGGATCTCCCCAAGTAAACCTATATTGACCTGATTGTATGCGTTTTCAATATCAAGTACACACATTACCACCTTCTTACCCTCTTTCTTCAATTCACTAGACCAAAATAAACATTCGTTCACACACATGGCCGCAGATTTCCCTTTACGATAGGCAAAACACCCATCGGGAAAAACTCTGTTACCTTCCGCCCATTCCATTACTCTATCCTTCAGCATCATGTTTAAGCTTTTAGCAATTACCGAAAGCAGCGAAATTGGCCTAAAATTTTTTATGTCCTTTAAATCCTTATTTGGTTTCGGGATTGGTACAATTTTAACTATTCTCCATTTTTCTGGTACATTATTCTCATTAAAGCACTTTTCAAGTTCTTTAACAAATAACCTCTTTGTATCATCAGGTAGCCTATTTAACATTTCGAAAGTGATTCTATCTACCCCTCCGGCTGATTTTTTCTTCCTATTCAACACATCGTTTAGTTCACTAACAGAGAACTCCAACAACTGTTTCCCCTGGCCACTGTCGCTACCATCAGATGAATTGTGCACAGTGTTACTGTTCTGTTTGTCAATTTGATCACCCAACATTGCAAGATATTTATCGTTGTTATCACACAACCAACTTGAGTTCCCTTTTTGACAGCCTTTAACCCTATTTACAAACCTCCAAGCCTCCGTGGTGTTTGGACTCGAATTCAGTTCTATAATTTTGTTTTTGTAGCTATTATTTTTAGCTGTTTTAACCGCTTTTCTCCACTTTTCCTCTTCATTACAGAGTATCTCAAAGTCGCTGATGCTACTGGATCTTCTTGCTTTCTTCCTGGCCACCAGCAGTAGCCTGTACATCTTACTTAAATCATCATCCCACCACATTTTCGGCGAGCCCTTTACTTTGTTTAAATCGATGGTTGCCTTTCTAATTTCAGTGTGAATTTTATCCTGCAAATTATCTAAACCACCGTCATATTTACATTTGGATAGTGCAAGCTCCAGTTTCCTTTTTTGAAGGAAAGGGAAAGGTTTTTTCATCGAGTCACTTAGTTCAATGACAATCGGACGATGATGGCTACCACCAACATAACCTTGATCACATTTCCAACACATTCTCAGCAAGGAATTTGTAAATGAAAGATCCAGAGCAGAAAGCCCTCCACCCTCATATTTGTTGACCGAAAAAGTTGGGCTACCATCGTTCAAACACTTTAAGCCACTCTTGCTGGTTATATTTTGCAAAACTTTTCCTTTTGGGGTGTCTTTATTACACCCCCACACCCTCAACTTAGCATTGAAATCGCCTAAAAAAAAAGAATATTCTCCGTACCTTCCAAAAAAGTCAGTAATCTACTGACCTCATAATCAAAAATATATCTGTTTACTCCCGGTG
>NW_023474919.1:0-3350 GCF_013731165.1 Rhagoletis pomonella
CGTTACACAGCCTTAAATAAATATCTACTAGCTGTGATCCTTTACTTCTCTGACCAAACTAGTAAAACGTGTCAAAATATAAAAATCCGCTCTCAGTGAGAAAGCCACACGTAAAGCTAAGGGATTGCCTTCTAGTAAAAAATGTGAAATCTGTCAATTTCCCCACAAACACATTCACACTCCTACTCGAAATTAGTGAACCCTTGCATCTTTTTTTTTTCACTGCTCTTAACGTGCTGATACAAATGTTGCATGAAATGAGTGTCACTGTTCCTGCAGGGATGTAAATTGCCAAACAGCTGATCGTTTGACATTTTTACAAGAAGTAGTCAGCAATATTTAGTTAGGGAAATCCCCTGTGAGTTTATTTCTCAGTTTGTAGGTTAGCTAGATATTTGTGCATACTACTTGTACGTAATTGGCATGATGGATAAACAGCAACGATCGCACATTAAATTGCAATTATTTTGTCAATAGTTCGTCTGAAGTGGGAAAAGGAATAATTATTGATAGTTAAACTTAACGTGATTATAATCAAAAGTATCACCTGCCAGTGCAAAACAGAAGTGCAAAGTAATCGCGACTATGGTAAGTACTTACCCACGCTTATTTACTATGGCCCTTAATGTTAAGAAATAATTTCAGAAACCGCAGAAAAGGAAAAAAATTTTCAGGAGCAAAATTTCGACAGCAAAAACGAGAAAAGGAGGAACAGAAAGAAAAATTGGCGGGTTCTTTAGTGAAATTTTTAAGCAGGCCAGCAAATAAGGAAACGGAGAGTGAAGAAAATGTTGCCGTTGCTTTATCAGGCACATCTATAAATCAAGAAGCCATGGACGTATCTGAGCAAACAGGAGAGTCCAGTAAAACAACTGAAGAACCTGTGAGAAATGTAGCGCCATCATTAGTAATATGTAGCAATTTAGATTGTAGTGATGATCCCGGTTTGTGGCCTGCCAGTATGACTAATGAAATTGTAAATATTTTGGTTAGTCGTGGTCCCATACAGGTGTCAAGCAGCAATTTTCCTATGAATGACGATGGAAGAAAATTCACAGACAATTACTATTATAGAAATGTGGCCAATCGAGAAAAAATTAAAAGAGAATGGCTTGTTTACTCCACTTCAAAAGATTCAGTCTATTGTTTTTGTTGTAAAATATTTGGTAAATCTGTTAGTAGTTTGTCTGCTTTGAACGGGTTTTCTGATTGGCAGCATTTATCATTAACCCTTAAAAGACATGAAACAAGTGCTTACCACAGTGAAAATGTGAAATCGTGGGTACAATTAAAAAAATATGTTAAAAAATAAAACTACTGTAAATCAAATGCAACTGCGACTATTAGAATCGAAAAAAAAAACAATGGTGTGATGTATTAGAAAGAATTATAGCAGTTATCAAGTTTTTATCCAGACAGTGTCTGGCTTTCCGGGGGGTCGTCAAAAACATTATATGAACATAATAATGGTAATTTTCTAAAAGCAATTGAAATGATAGCATCCTTTGATACAGTTATGCGGGAACATATTGACAGAATTCAATCCTCGAAATCAGATTCAAGTCATATGACTCACTATTTAGGAGATCAAATTCAGAATGAAATAATTGATATGCTAGCGGCGACTATAAAAAAATATATATTAAACGAAGTGAGAGAATCAAAATATTTCTCCATTATATTGGATTGTACACCAGATGTAAGTCACACAGAGCAAATAACAGTTGTACTAAGGCATGTTTTTTTAAATCACAAAACCAATAATGTTGAGATATGTGAAAATTTCGTTGGTTTCTGTCCGATCACCAGCTCCACCGGTGAAGGTCTATTCAATTTTGTTTTGGATTTATTTTCACAATTAAATCTCAACATTCAAAACTTACGTGGTCAAGGTTATGATAACGGTTCTAATATGCGTGGAAAACACAATGGACTACAAAAAAAAATTTTGGAAATAAATAACCGCGCATTTTATGTCCCATGCTCAGCCCATAGTCTTAATTTGGTAGTGAACGATGCAGCAAACATTACCCACGAAACTATGAATTTCTTTAATATAATTCAAGAAATTTACGTTTTCTTTTCATCATCTACAAAAAGGTGGTCGATTATTTGCAAACATTTGCCAGATTTAAAATTAAAAGCTTTAAGTGCTACGCGATGGTCTAGCAGAATCGATGCAGTTAAGCCATTACGGTATCATCTCGAAAAAATATTTGACGCTTTGCTAGAAATATCTAATAATTCGTCGGAATGGGATTGTATTACATCTCACAAAGCTCATTCGCTTGCTTTAAATATTCAAAATTATAGATTTATTTGCTCGGTAGTAATTTGGTTCGATATCTTAAACGAAATAAATGCTTTGAGCAAAATGATGCAGAGCCCCACAATGAATACTCAAATCTGCATAAATTTAGTAAGTAAATTGATTGATAAGTTTACAGAATATCGCACGGATGAACACTTTGAAATTGTTTTAGCAGAATCTTCCAAAGTGGCTCACGAACTCAATGTTGACACAGATTTCCCTCCTATAAATACCATTCGTCCAAGAAAAAAACCAATTCAATTTCAATATGAACACACTGATGAAGTTTTAGTAGATCCCAAAATCAAATATAGAGTAGAGTTTTTTTTTAGAATCTTAGATCAGACAATAATTTCTTTGAAGGATAGATTCGAGGAGCTACAAACATATACCGACGTATTTGGCTTTTTTAGCGTTAATTTATTTAATTAGTCCAATGATGAGTTAATGAAACACTGTAAAGATTTGAATCTGAAGCTTAAAGATGATTAAAGTAGTGACTCAGACATTGACGGTATTGATCTGTTTAATGAAATCAAATCATTAAAGTTGCATTTTGTAGAAAACCAGTCTAATGATCCACTAACCATATTACAATATCTTTTTACCAATGACTTAATTTCAACGTTTCCGAACACAGCAATAGCGCTAAGAATATTACTTACACTACCGGTTTCAGTTGCATCTGGTGAAAGATCATTTTCAAAATTAAAAATTATTAAAAACTATTTAAGATCAACAATGGTTCAACACAGACTTAGTAATTTAGCTATAGTTTCAATTGAACGTGAAATTTTAGACAGCTTGGATACAAGAAAGTTGATAGAAGATTTCTCAAATATAAAGGCAAGAAGAGTTAAGCTTTTGTAATATACATATGTATTATTTTACTTTTACACTTAAATAAAAAAATATCTCTAAGTACCTAATCAAAATAAATGTTTGTATTCATTTAAATTTTTTTTATTTGTACCTTCCATGATGGAAAAAATAAAAAAAAACCTTTTTTTAACAAAACTCAGCATAATATGTAGTCATA
>NW_023474920.1:0-3350 GCF_013731165.1 Rhagoletis pomonella
GTAAAAACTTAAATAAGAAGACTGTTTGGGGCGCTAATACAAATATAGAGTTGGAGGTTGCAGTTCGACACAAGTGGTTGCATTTATCTTCCTTCTCAAAATCAGTCACGGAGGATAATATTATTGACTATGTCGCAAAGCACTCAACTGTCAACAAAAATAGTATGTCTTGCTACAAGCTGGTAAAAAAAGGTACACCTGATGCCGACTTGAAAAGGATAAATTTCAAACTAGGTGTTCCTGAGTACTCATTTGACTCTATATTAAACTCAGACCTCTGGCCTGTCAATGTGGCCGTTCGTCCGTTTCGTTTTTTCGAGAAAACATTGCCCGATCATCAAACAGCTTAGCGGAGCCGGCTTCTAATGACCACAAATCTATTAAAATATACTTTCATAATGCTTCAGGTTTAAGAACCAAGTCAGAGGATATGCGCCTGCTGAGTTCGCAACTGGACTATGACGTATTTGTCATTATCGAGACATGGCTTAATGAAAAATTTTTCGATGCTGAGTTTTTTGATCTGAACCGCTATGACGTTTTCCGTAAGGATCGAGATGCCGTAAAAGCTGGTTGCTGTAGAGGTGGAGGCGTGCTCATTGCCTCCCGTTGTGAACTTCAAGCGTCTTCAATAGCGTTAAAATGCACCGATCCATGCTTGATCAGCTTTGTGTGCGACTAAAAGGTGCCTCCGGATTGCTGTACCTTTGCGCATCTTATATTCCGCCAGCCAGTGAGGATCGCAATGCTCATGTCGATAACATTATTGCTCTGCAATCGGAAATTAGTGCTCACCAGTTATGTGTTTTAGGGGACTTTAACCTTAGCAATATTTCGTGGTCCTATTTGCACAACAACATGTATTTAACTCCGAGTCCTACTTAGTTGATAATTTATTAAGTATCGACTTAACACAAGTCAATGGGTTCTCTAATAGTCTAAATCGGATCTTAGACTTAATTTTTGTTAGCAATAACATTAAGTTTAAATTATATCTTCCCGTTACTGCAATTTCCCCGCCTAATATGCATCATTTTCCTTTAATATTGGAGATTGAGTTTTTTGAATACTTTTGCATTCCTAGAAATATGCTAAGGGTTTCCTTTAACTATGGCTCTTTTGACTTTGACTTTCTTGACCATACCTTCTCATCTATTGATTGGAATGATGTTTTTGGGTCAGGCGATGTTGCTTTTTGTTTTAATGAATTCAGGAATATTATTTTTAATCTAAGTAAGATGTATATACCTATTCATGCCAAAATGTCTTACAAGCTACCTTGGCACACGAGGGAGTTGAAGCGTCTTAAGAATCTAAGAAGTAAGTTCTTTAAAAAGTTTAAGCAAACTAAGGACAGCACACACTTTGTTTCCTATACGAGTTACCGAGATCAGTTTAATACTCTCAATAAGTCCTGCTATAGGGGTTACATTGCCAATTTTGAAAGAAACATTAAAAGCAATCCGAAATGTTTCTGGAACTACATTAAGTCTAAGAAGGGTGTATCTAACGTTCCCACCTCGGTTTATTATAAGAATGCTACGGCAGCCTCGTTATATGAGGCAGCTGACCTTTTTGCTGATTTTTTTGCCTCAAATTTTGTATCAGATGATGGGGTTGGTGAGCTAATTGCGGATAGTGACACTAACCATATGGAGTGTGCTTCCTTCGATGTGGGCTCTCTGATTCTCAAAGACGGAGATATTCTAGATGGTATTAAAAATCTTAAACATTCTTGTCATACAGACGAAGATGGCATGTCTGCTATTTTATTAAAGAAATGCGTTTCCTTAGTGGAACCCTTGAAATTTATCTTTAATAAATCGCTATCGTCTGGCATCTTTATTGAGGAATGGAAGCATACCTCCATCACGCCGATATTTAAAAGCGGTAATAAGAGTGATGTCAGCAACTACCGTCCGATCTCTAAGCTCTAACCACAGTTTCTAAGCTCTTCGAAGTTATAATAAAAAATAGGCTGTTTTATACTTTACCGCGGGTTATTTGCTCCAATCAGCATGGTTTTGTTGCAGGTAGATCCACTGTAACTAATCTTGCCGTTTTTACTGACGACTGTATTAAAAGTTTCATTGCAGGGTATCAAATGGATACAATATACACGGACTTCTCCAAGGCATTTGATAGAATTTCGCACACGATTTTAATTAGTAAACTTTCGCAGCTTGGGTTTCAATCGTCCATGCTTCAGTGGATAAAGACCTATCTATCACACAGAACTAGTTCTGTTGTTCTAGATGGCGCTTCTTCGAAGACATTTTTGCTCACCTCTGGAGTTCCGCAAGGTAGTATATTGGGCCCATTGTTCTTCTTAATATTTATTAATGACATCGGGTCGTGCTTTGCTACCTCTAAGTATCTCTTATACGCAGATGATTTAAAAGTCTACTCAGTTATTAGATCTTATAATGACGCGCTTCTACTTCAAGCTGATCTTGACAGATTATTTTTGTGGTGTGCTAAGAATCGCTTATTTCTTAACATTAAAAAATGTAACCAAATCACGTTTTCAAAACAATCTACACCGCTATCCACATCATACCGTATTTCTGATACTAGATTGGAGTCTCTCAACGTAGTTAAGGACCTCGGAGTATTTTTCGATTCGAAATTTACCTTCATTACGCATGTCAATTATATCGTTGCTAATTCATTTTCGATGCTTGCTTTTGTAAGACACAACAGTACTGCGTTTTTGAATCCCTACACTCACAAAGTCTTATACTCTGCATTTGTTCGGTCAAGATTAGAGTACGCTGCCTTTATTTGGAGACCTTATTACCAAGTCCACATAAACAGGATTGAGTCAGTCCAGCGCGTGTTTATCCGACACGCCTTAAGATCGCTTAACTTCTCCGACCCTATCCCATCCTATTTTTCTCGTTGTCAATTAATTAACTTAATGCCATTGCATAACCGAAGAATTTTCCGGTCCATTTCCTTCATTTTCGATGTAATTTCCGGTAACGTTGATTGCCCCTTACTGCTCAGCAGAATTTATTTCAATGTTCCTAGCAGAATTTTGCGGCATTCTGATTTGTTTAGAGTCGCTATTAGCAAAACTCTTTACAGTCGAAATGCTCCCTTAAATAGAACGTTGCAAGAAATCAATACGATTTCTAGTTCTCTAGACCTTGATCTCTCTACGCCAAAGGGTATTTTCCGAAATCGGCTTGAATCTTATTTAAGTAATCTCAATAATATTTTATAATATATAATTTTTTCTAATATGTGTAGTCTGTAAGAACATCCTGTTGTAGACTTTATAAACAAATAAATAAATAAATATTATATTTTTTTTACAATTTAATACAAAATAAATTCATATACAT
>NW_023474921.1:0-3350 GCF_013731165.1 Rhagoletis pomonella
TTTTTTGCTGGGTGTATAACTAATGTGCATATGCTTCCTATATAAATAAGTATGAATATTAAGGTTATGCTTTCATTTTAGTTTTAACGGCCTAGCATGGCTAAAGTTAACTTCTGGTCTAGCACACCGATAATTTCATACAATTTTTTTCAAGTAACACGTGGCTCAAAATAAATTACCTAATTTTCTTTAGCTTTATCTTTTGAACAAACCGCAGAAAATTGTGTGGTTTTTTTGGACTTTAAGATTTTTTTATATGATACTGTTGTGGAAATGAATTCGGTTTCAGCAATTTAAATGGAAAATTATTTTTTGTTTTCTGTCAATTTCCATATAAAATTCAAAAAGAAAATAAAATAATTTTTCACTTAAATTGCTTTGGTGAAACTGGCTGTATTTATTTTAATACTTCAACAATTTTTGTATTGATCAGTTACTCACACGATGCGTTTGAGTAACATCGCGTATGAGTAACTTTGCTGCGTACGAGCAACATTGCGTGTGAACAACATTTTTTTATAGGGTGTTTACAAGAGGAGATTTTACGGGCAACTTTTAGTTGAAAGCAACAATCACCTGGTGTGAACATCATTTCAACTTATCGTTTCCAATGAAGTTGGGGCAGCCAATTTATAATTCAAGAAATCGCGTGAAAAATTGTCGCAACTAAATTCCGTTTTACTTTCACTTCGCAAGGCATATCGAACACTGCCAGCGAAATAAGTTTCGTTCGGAATCATATAGCGCGAAATCTTTTGTATGTGTTAATATTTGTACGAGTAAAGACCCTGCAAATAATTTTGTGAAAAATGGTTAAAGAGAGCATTCTGGTATTAACCTGAATGGGGTCAAATTGAGCATTAGTTAGACACTACTAGTCTCAAAACAAAATTACTGGAGGTCAATTAGTTCACAACCAATCTCAAACGGGTCCATTTGTGGCGCTTGGCATATAGAGACAGCATTCGGTTAGTAAACCTTCGATCCCCGGCTGCAAACCCAGCTGGCGAAAATTCTCATATTTATATCCTAAAAGCGCCTACCAAGTCACTTTTCGTACTCGTTCAGTTATAAAGAGGAACAATTAATTTCTGCATAGGACGTGCTCGAACAAAAGGAATAGCTCATTCCATGTAAAAAGATCGAATTCATCGGTGAAAATGAAAAATTTTCCATACCAATTATTAATGCCGTGGCTTAAATGATATTTTACCTGTATTCTATTTTACCTGTTAATCGTTCATCTTCATTAGCCACAGGTAGACTGTTTTGTTATTAGATAATGAGAGTGTAACGATTTGTAGATGAATTCCGGTGCAGAAAACAGTCCATCTTAGTACAAAGAGTAATAATTCACATAGAAACGTTTGCAATATCACCGAAGATATATCGATCCCTAGCTACTATCGTAATGTATGAGAAATTTGTTTTAAAATTTTCCATTTCAAACAGAAAAATTATCAAAGCATCTAGATGTATTTCTGTATCAAAAACTTTGAAGATAAATTCTTAATTAATAAAAAAAAGTAGGCCGTTGCGTATGAGTAAAACTTGATATAGCATTTCACAGCCAATTGGTAAGGGTCAAAACATAGTGGGGCGGCGAGCAAAGCGAAGAGCTAGCATCGAGCAAAGCTTCAATTACAAATGTGTATGTACGCTGTTTTCTCTTTACTATTTATGCGATTTCCCATTAAAATATATGCGTTTGAAATCGACGCTTTGCTCGATGCTCTTTGTTCGCCGCTCCATGTATATACTATGTTCTTACCCTAAGCCGACACGAAGACCACAAATCCATGAAAGTTATCAACATTTTGTGTCCAAATTTCACCTTTTCATTATTTCAAAGCATAAATAAAAAATAAAAAAATTTCTTATCTAAATACTATTTAGTCCAAATTTATTTATGTAAATGGCACATTTTCGTACCAGATAAAAAAACCAGTTTTTTCCTGCGACGCACAGTCCTGTGGCTCCATATAAAAAGTGTGGGCGAAAAATGCAGCTATATATGAGTTTCCTAGTGAAATTGAGGATGCCTAATTTTAAAATGCAATTTGATTTTTGAGACCTTTCATAATTTCTCTTCAAATGCAGTTGAAGTTAAAAATGTTGATTCTTGTTGAATTTATATAGTTCATTCCATTTTTAAGTGAGGTATCAGTTTACACGCTTTAGTCTGTAGATATGCAGTAAAGTTTATATTTTGAAAAGGGTTGCCAGCTGTTAAAAAATTTAATTCAAATTATTTAATAAGTTAAATGATTTCGGTATTACAATATGGGTATCAATTGACATGGCATTGGAAATAATAGGGGTATTCTCTGAGTCTTGCAAAGCCCTTGCATGGTGCACAGATTGCAAGGATTGCACGGTAAAAACCGGTTTTCGTATGGGACAGCTTTGCAAACCGTGCAATCCGTGCACCGTGCAAGGGCTTTGCAAGACTCAGAGAATACCCCTAATGTACTTTTAAACTACACGTATAACGGTTGCCACCTCTTTAGACAATTTAATTCAATTTGATTAAAGGCTTTGGGTAACTGAAATATGTACAAAAACATGAGCGTCAGACCAAAGAACAAATAAAAAAAATTAAGCAAAAAATAAATGAAGAATAAACAAATTGCTGAAACCTTAAAGTTAATTTGAGGGTCCAGTAATTTGAAAGGAGCAAGAAAACTTATCACTCATTGGCAATGTATGTATTTACATACTGTAAAAAATAAAAAAAATACCGTGTAACCCTTTCGTTTCACAAAAATATTTTAATTTTTCATAAATAAAAATATTGTATAATTTAATTAAATATGATATGCAAACAGGAGGCGATCCTCTTAAAAATATTTTCCAGCTATGATCTTAAACCTCTTTCATCTCACTCTCATTTATATGTTGATATGTGTATATGTTGTTCACACACCTGGAATAGAATTTCATTTTTTAAACAGGTGGCAATCCTTCTACATGAAATCAAGAAATCAACCCTTTCAAAACCCCTTTCGATTGATATCCATCTTTTAATAATTCAATTAACTTATACAATTTTTCAACAGGTGGCAACTCTTTTCAAATGTTAGACCTCTATTACGCATCCAAAGAACAATGCCTCTAATGCGCCTTTGAAAACCAAACGAATGGTGCAGATCCGATGACATTAACAAAAATTAAAAAAAAATGATTTTATGCATCTGCCCAAACCGCAAAACGCAAAAAAGTGGCACATTTTTATTTTATTTTTCAACAGAAAAAATACCATACTTTTGACTTATGGAATAAAAAAAACATGGTTTGACATGATTTTTAGATTTACTCCTTTAAACTTTAGTTATATTTTTATTTTCAAC
>NW_023474922.1:0-2744 GCF_013731165.1 Rhagoletis pomonella
TATAGCCAGACGTTGACCATTGATGCTGGAAACCCCTATTGAAGGAGCTTACTCTTTGACTTAAAATAGCAAAGAAGGAAGACGTAGGGGGAGAGTTCTACCACAGAAGTTTTTAGCCAAGGAACCAATGTATATCTCTATGAAAAAAATATTGCCCGACAAGTAAAAAACACTACTGTTTTTAAATTTTTGCTAAAAATAAATTTCCCAGAGAGCCCTATTTGAAATGATTGAAACGAATATATCGTTACTTTAATTCACAAAGGCCATAACCAACACTTTTTTCGAAACTGCGTTTTTCACAGCTTTTGGTAGGATATTAAAATACACCTTCACTAGAAAGTGAAGTGTTAGTACCAAAACCAACGGAGTTATGCCACTTTTTAAAATGCCCTATCCGTATGAGTGATTGATTTTTGTAATGCTGTTTGCTTCTCCTGTAAAATAACAAATTTGCTGGTTAGGGCCTTTGTGAAATAAGGTGACGGTGTGTAACATCAAAAGCAAGTCAAAACGCAGGTATTTAAAGGACAGAAAACGGTGAAAAAATATTAAAAGGACTATGTTCTCTTTGACGTGCGTCAAAGGTCAAGTAGATGCATATAGGCTTTACGTGATTACCTGCCAAAAGGCTTTAATCACGGTGCCCGCATTTGGCACAACGGATTAATTTTTGCCTTAATCATTGCCCTGAAATGCAAGCATTTCAGTTCCAAAGGCAGTGTGGGAGGACACACTAACCACCTTGGTGAGGCCGAAACCTACCTAAAGTCTCTGCCGTTCTTTGGGTCCCGGCACCCGATTGCAATGCAACTCCACATCGAACCCTTTTTGAGTTCTACCGCCTTTGGTATTAAACCACAGCTCCCGCAATACTCCCCGAAGGGCCATACCTCAGTGAACAGACTGGAGTAGTGCTCACCAGCCAGACTTGCTTGACCAGCTCGAGTCACGCAACGTACTAAACATACCAGAATACACATGCTCAACCGTACAACTAAGAAGGTGTGCTTTTATCACATATTCACCAATCCACGGTTTACCTCAAATATTTACACCGTGTTTTCAACCCTTTCTCCACATTTTCCACAGTTACAACAGTTTTCAACATTATCATCCAGTTAATCTCGCTCCTCTCACAAGACTTACTAATCTCATTCCACCCCGGTGTCCCTATCCGGAGTGAAAATCGACTATCAACCCTTGTTCAAGTCACTTGACTCACCTGATTCATTCTGCTCGTCTCGCTACCCTCGCAGGTCCTACTAGCCTTACTGGGGAACACATTCCAGCCCGGGTGGACAATAGGCATGGAATTGCTCCTTTTCAGGTTTTCTACACCTACTCAAGCAGCTCGTCAAGAGCCACATTCTTCCTTGCAGAACTTCCCAGCTATACGATTTTACATGTGCATCTGGCTTGTCTTTCGACCTTGTTCGTCTCACTGGCTTTGCTTATCTAGCCAGCGAACACACTCCAGGGGCATCTGTTCGCCCGCGGTTCCTCTTTTAAAGTCTTAGGTATGACTTCCGAAAGTCGTAGACTCTTCTACCAATTGAGCCTCTGACCGACTCAGGATTGGTAGCCTTTGACTGGGGTACCCGGGATTGTGACACCCGTAACCCCGCAATGCGGAACCCCCCTGGGCTCGTTGGTACGGTAATCTCCACATCGGAAACTGCGCAAGCACATGTCCTACAAAGGTTCCCATGCGGAGCATCCCTGTTAGTTCATGCCGACATGGAAACCCCTAAGGGCCCCGCGTCAAGGACACCAACGTTTCGCTAGATATAGGTCAAGTAGAATTGGGAACTTGTATGACTGCCCATTGATAGCTCGGTTATATAGCTTAAGAAATAATATGTTTAAAGACATTTTTATCAAAGTTCGCCACGACCAAAGGCAAAAAATATTACCTACAAATTGTCATTTTTTTTTGCCAGATATACGTTTTATCGGTGCACTTGCACAACATTCGAATTCGCAAAAGCTCCGCATTGATTATTGCGAATGTGCGAATAGTGCGAATATTCGCAACAGCCCTGGTATGTACATAATTTGGTTCTTTTAATAAATATGCGTATGTTGGATTTTCAACGAAATTGCGCATATATGCAGTACTTCGTTTTTCTCATATTACTTTGGTTTTGAGTCGAAACTGTGCATTAGAGTGGTCCAAAATAATAAAGTAGGAATTTTAATGCCGCCACCCCCTAGGATTGTTCTGAACCGAAAATAAATATGACCCTATCTTTTCATTTTGAAATCAAAAAATATTTAGGGCGTGCTCACAGCGCTCAAAGTTTTCCATGTATTTTATATGAGGAAAAAACAAATTTACGTTAAAATGGTATAAAACTCTTCAAAATCAATATTTTTCAATCGTAAAACCGTGGTTCTCTTCAGGAGACTTCAAATATTGATATCCAATCGTTTATTTGACCATTTTTTTATGATTAAAGATTTTTTATTGGCCCCCCATTGCATTTTCGAGGACCTATAAAATATAGTTACCATGAAAAAATTGTTAAAGGAACAATTGGTTATTATTACCGGGAATCTCCTGAAGATAAGCAAACTTTTCCGATCGAAAAATATTAATTTTCAAGAATTCTACACTATTTCTACGTAAAGTTGTTTTTCCCCCATATAAAATACATTGAAAACTTTGAGCGCTTTGAGCACACCCTAATTTTTTTCTTTTTTTTTTTAAATAAAAAAATTGGGGTATATTTTTTTTTTTT
>NW_023474922.1:2844-3350 GCF_013731165.1 Rhagoletis pomonella
TTTTTTTTTTTTGTATAAACCAATCCTAGGGGCTGGCGGCTTTAAAAATGCGACCTTATTTTTTTTACATACATTTTTGGACCACTTTACTGTGCATGTATGCATTACTTTGATTTTTGTCATATGCATTATTTCGGTTTTGAACCGAAACTGTGCATATATGCAATATTGCGGTTTTGAACCGAAACTGTGCATGTATGCATTACTTAGGGTTTGAGTCGAAACTGTGCATGTATGCATTACTTCGATTTCTCATATGCATTATTTCGGTTTTCAAACGAAAGTGTGCATATGCATAATTTCGTTTTTTTCTAATATGCATTGTTGCGGTTTTCAACCGAAACTGTGCATTTATGCATTATTGCGGGCTTTTCCTATAAGATATCAGAGTTCTGCAAACAGCATATTTAGTTGCTAATTAGTTACACTATTCCCGATTTACCTGCACATTATCATCAAAATACCTTTCTAATGATATATGTATAATTGTTATACCTTAGAGGTAT
>NW_023474923.1:0-3350 GCF_013731165.1 Rhagoletis pomonella
CCTTTATTTGGACAGCTAAAACCGATAAATTTCGTAAGCTATTTTTTTAAATAATAATACAAAGTCTACTGAGAAAATCGTCAAAATCTATGCTGTATAATCTTAATCTCTTGTACCACTGATTGTTCAGATAACAGTTTTTGCGATATATGTATCTCCTTTATGTAGGAAGCTAAACCCATTAAGTTGTGTTACCGGTTTACGTACCGATCACACAGCAGTGCAAATCACTTAGATTGGTACTATATAAGGTATATCTTCCATACCTCTGATTGTTTAGCTACAAGTTTTTATATATGTATCTCCTCTATCTATGTCTGCTGTGAATATATAAATTTTTTCAAATGCAGTAATCTGTTAACGTCAAATTTTCAGATGCTCATGAAAGGTATGGAGCCTTCGGCATAGCCGAAGACAGCGCTGCTCTTACTTGTTTTATTTTGAAATAAAAAATAATTTAGGTAGTGCTCAAAGCACTCACAGTTTTCCATGTATTTTATATGGAGAAAAAACATCTTTTCGTAGAAATAGTGTAGAATCCTTGAAAATCAATATTTTTCGATCGGAAAAGTTTACTTATCTTCAGGAGATTCCCAGTAATAATGCTAAATTGTTTCTTTAACAATTTTTTCATGGTAACTATATTTTATAGGTCCTCCAAAGCCCTTAGAAAATGCAATGGGGGGAACCAATAAAAAATCTTTAATCATAAAAAATGGTTAAAAAAAACAATTGGATATTAATACTGGAAGTCTCCTGAAGAGAACCACAGTCTCCCGGTATTGATTTTAAAGAGTTTTATACCATTTCTACGAAAAATTGTTTTTTCTCCATATAAAATACATGGAACATTTTTAGCGCTTTGAGCACTCCCTAAATATTTTTTGATTTCAAAATTGTTTAAGCGTCTTATGCATTTCCCGTATAAACAAAGAACAGCTAACACACACACGCACTTGTATATTCCACTCCCGCCCAAAACCAAGTGCAGCGAATGAACACACGCACTTGTGCTTAAAAATAATTCGTTCGTTCTTCATTGGGTATGAATTTTTTAATGCACTTCTCAACTGCCGCAGAACAAAACCTACTAAACTAGTTAATTGCTGGCACTCCAAATCATGCTCAACAATTCCGCTTGATGCATCACCACTCCTCAGGAGTGGTTTTAAACAGCAAAAGCCAAAGCGCTACAAGCTGTTGGGGCTCTGTATGACGTTCAGCATACAGAGGTGGTACAAGAGCTACCATTGGTCCCAGCGCCTACCCAATTTTTGAACTTGAATCAATAACCGATGCTCAACAATTCCGCTTGATGCATGACCACTCCTCCGGAGTGGTTTTAAACAGCAAAAGCCAAAGCGCTACAAGCTGTTGGGGCTCTGTATGACTTTCAGCATACAGAGGGGGTACAAGAGCTTCCATTGGCCACAGCGCCTACCCAATTTTTGAACTTGAATCAATAACCAGTGCTCAACACTCCCGCTTGACGCACACCCCCAAAAACTCTTACAGAGTTTAAGCGGCAAAGCCACAGCGCTACAAGCCGTAGGGAGTCTGCATGACTTACAACCATGCAGAGGTGGTAACTGATGGTTATCATTGGCTCCGACGCCTACCCAAAACATTTTTGCTTTAATAAATTTTTATGCAAATACATTCATCCTGGTCCTGCCCTCACACTGAGTTAATCATGGTCCTTCGAGCCGGATACTCGCGGCTTATTTTACATCCACTAGACGACAAGTCGTCTAGGGGGGCCATGATGTTTAAGCGACTTATGCATTTCCCGCATAAACAAAGAACAGCGAACACACACACGCACTTGTATATTGCACTCCCGCCCAAAACCAAGTGCAGCGGTGTTTATTCGCACTTGTGCTTAAAAATAATTCGTTCGTTCTTCATTGGGTATGCATTTTTTAATGCACTTCTCAACTGCCGCAGAACAAAACCTACTAAAGTAGTTAATTGCTGGCACTCCAAATCATGCTCAACAAACTTGCTTGATGCATCACAACTCTCTCGGAGTTGTCTCACGGGGCTCTGTATTGCCTTCGGCATACAGAGGTGGTACAAGAGCTACCATTGGCCACAGCGCTTACCCAATTTTTGAACTTAAATAAATAACCGGTGCTCAACACTCCGCTTGACGCACACCCCCAAAAACTCTTACAGAGTTTAAGCGGCAAAGCCACAGCGCTACAAGCCGTAGGGACTATGCATGACTTACAACCATGCAGAGGTGGTAACTGATGGTTATCATTGGCTCCGACGCCTACCCAAAACATTTTTGCTTTAATAAATTTTTATGCAAATACATTTATCCTGGTCCTGCCCTCACACTGAGTTATTCAAAAATAAAAAATAGGGGTATATTTTTTCGATATAGATCAATCCTAGGGTGTGCCGGCATTAAAACTCCGACTTTATTTTTTTGGACCACTCTAATGTACATTTTAAATTGTGTGAAAGCTGACAGTTTATAGAATTCAGTAGCGGGGAAAACAAAGGGGGGTTAAGTGGTTAAACCTTACCCAAGCCGATCGTAAAACTTGCGACGCAATTTCAGCTTATGCCTGTCGGTCTTGGCCAGAATGTAATCCCTCAAGGTTCAGCTTAACATGGTTCTAGGGATACACCCTGTGATCATGTTACTTTCCAGAAGGTATCGCGCCCGTTTTTCTGTACATAGTTCCATTGGAAAAATGCCTCATCTCAGTATTCTAGGTAAATGCTTCCAGAGGTATCTATGCGTCACCAGAATTTTAGTTTATATGGCTTATACCGCTAGCTCTCGTAGCTGACTATGAGATCGTTTTCATATACCCCCATTTTTCATAGATTTGGGATTGATTTCATTTACCTCTATTCCAAGTTCTACGGTGGCATGCTGCATTTTCCATGAGCTTGATATTGACTTCATATACATACATATATCCATACCAAATTCCAGAACTCTACCATAAATACTTCCAGAGATATGCACTATGAAAAATTCGATTATATGGGAGGTTCCACACCCCCTTTAGATATCGGTTTTATTTTAGCCTATACCCATTCTTGGAAGGTTTGTGTCCGAAATTTCAAAAAAATTGCTATAGCCGGTGTGGGCATTGTAACTCCTCAAGGGAAATGAACTAATGATTGCAAAAAATGAAATCAAACGTCGTAGTTGACCAAAAAAGAACATAAGACTTCTATCAACTTTTCAGAATGTAGAAAAAACTAAGAAATATATAATAAGATAGGATATATTAAAACAGCCTCCAGAACATTTACCAAAAGACGCCCCTGAACTACATAAATCAGTTTGATTGAAAATTTGTTTTTATCTATTTATTTTATAC
>NW_023474924.1:0-3350 GCF_013731165.1 Rhagoletis pomonella
AGCATTTATTGCTTTTGCTTGTTTTACTAGGACATTCGCCTTGTAAACTTCCTCTGTGAACTTTTATAGCTACATTCATAAAAATATTACTAATTTTGGTTTATAATTTTTTTCCATCTTGTTATTGCTGAATATCAAAAAAGAATTAATAAATAATAAAAAGTTAGTTAAAATTTTAGTGAATGGTTCTTGCAAATAATATTATTTTATGGTTGAAATGACTTGATCGCCGTCAGGAGCTTATCAACTTTTTTGCCAAAACCAAAGCAGACGGGAAGGAAAAATAGTTGTTCATTAACGATTTGTCTGAAATATCGTTCTTGAAACGCGTTACTGCTCACTAAATTTGTAAAAATAAAATTTTTTCACTTAATTGTTATATTCTTCCTCATTGTGGTAAATTTACTCATCATCACAGCAGGGCGCAATCTTCTTTTCTATGATTATTGTATCGCTACTTTGAATTTCTCAATTTTGACAATTCTGATCTAAAGGTAAACGAAACCTCAGAAACTTTAAATGCACTGAAATTCACTAATACCCACTTCCGCAAAAATCACCTTATTTCGTATTTCCTTTGTTAAAAGTTATTGTAAATCACATATTTTTGTTGCCTTATTAATAAAAAATAAAAATTTTAAAAAGCTTTTTAAATTGCCGTTTACAAACATTTTTCAATTTATAAGCCTTTTTAAGCTACTTTATTGTTTATGAATAAGGCTATTACAAATTAGCACAATCAAAACACGTTCCTTATCGTAAAATTTATTATTAAGAAAATTTGCTGTTCTCACATTTTCTTTCAACATCCAATTCGACTTTTATTACTTTTTGTACAGATATGTCATCGCCGCCAGGACGGCGCAATCTTGTATTCTATCTTTCTTGTCAAATATGCATTTAGATCTAACTGTCATACTACTATTAATGGTAACCATGAATATTCATTAAAATCGTTTCAATTCGGAATAAAAGTAATTTACATACTGCTAGTGTAAATATATTTTTTAATATAAACTACCTTTTTTAATTCTAAAATAAATCAACAATCTCAATATTTATAAGAAAATTGTCTTCAAAAAATACGTCCCAAATCATCCCTGTTGATATCATAATTCAAATGCAAATTAGAAGAGAAATTTTGATACAAAAGTTTTTCCGCGATATTCATCATACAAATTTATCATCTTACTTGTCCGTATGTCGCTCTGGAAAGAAATATATTTTAACTGATATGTTTTCTTGAAAATAAATGCAAATTTACCTATTTTTTTCCACCGGCAGGCACGAATATGATATTCAAAACAGAAGCAATGACAACGAATTTTACACACATTGTTGTATTTTAGCGCAAAACGATAAGTTTCACAAATATTTTAAATTATTGCCTGCAACATACACATTTATCGTTATTATTGGAAATACAAGACTTGGCACGCATTTTTAATTTCTTTTTTATTGAATTCAAATGAATAAAAACACATTTTTCTAAAATATTTCTCAATTTACATTTTAAAGTTTTTTCTGAAACTTGAATGTAACTCTGTGCGGAGAATGAGAGAATTGAAAATCAGGTGATCTCAGCTGTTTTCAAATGTAAACAAACAAAATGGCGCTTTCCATACTTGTAAGCCTATACGATGCTAATGACAGTAAAATAAAAATGTAAAAAAAAATTATAATGCGCACATGCTAAGTCAAAATGGCTGGCTGTTACCGCAGAACTCCACAGGCGAACAGCGATGGCCTACCAACTGTCATTTTGACGAGCAATGTGATTGCAAGTTTTTGTGTGTGGGCACTTTGATGTCTTGAAATAAGCATTTGCCGCATGACGCCACCAGACAACATTCTCTCAATTTCGGTGTTTAAAAACATTTAAATCTTTAAAAAACTAGCTAAATAATTTCCTAAAACGTAATCATAAATTATCCAATACGGAACAGATTTTTATTTTGATTTAATATCAAAATTTCATCGATGTTACCACCAGCACGCTTTCTTTCAAATGAAAATATGGCTGTCAAACTATCGAATTGCCTGCAATAGATGTCAAGCAATAAGCGCTGACATATATTGCAGCACATAAGAAATAGGCGGTCTCCATTGGAAATATATTTTGTGACATGGTTATCACGACATCAGTGTTTTCCTGTGGAGACAGGGCCTTAGTGACAGATAATCAATTGCTGAACACATGATACAAAAAAGAAGGTAGTTCCATTTAATGACATTCGTTGTTGTTGCTAACCATTTGACTTTTAATAAAATTATGACATTTCATAAAATTCATGCTACCTGATCACCAGAGATAATATTTTTTTTTTTGTAAAAGTAAACAAAAATGTATGAAAATGAGTGAAGTTTAGTGAAGTTATTGAACATATATGAAAGGAGGGCTGCATGACCATCCGTCACCTCTCGAATTCAAGTACAGATTTCGATCATACCTTCTAGGTAATTTTTTAACCACTTAAAGAAATTATTGTTGTTGTCATAAAGGTTCTAAAATGTATGCATGAACTTTATTAGGGCGAAACGAAACTATTTTGAGCACGGAAACAAATGTTGAGTCATCAAGTGAAGTAATGTTAAAATTTGAAGAGGAGTGGCTCAGTGAAAATGTTTTCAAACCACTTAACGATATTGAAATATCCGCAGAAGAAGAACTCGAGGTAAACTCCTTACCCTTTCGTTTTTATTTGATTTCTAATTTTTTTAAGTAGCTCGCAGAAGAGCATGAAGCAGAAGATTTCATCAGTCCACTGAAAGATGTGGAATATGATGGACTTGAAAATTTTGCCGGCTACATAATTTCGAAAATGGGGTTGACAAAACTAGGCTTCAGGACGCATGAAGAAAGTGATCAAAATTATACGTATGTTAACTGTTTATCGGAGGGCGGTCTATACAAGCCTAATTCAAGTTTTTTGCATACATTGGAAATTTTGAATTCAAAATTTGTTGAAATTAATGGTGATTCGCTAACCACAAAGCCAAAATTTTTGCAAAATCTGATGAGAAATTTAAAAGTAAATTTGGACCAAAATATTATAAAAAGATTTTATTTGGGAAGAACATTCTTTAGAATTCGATTTTTAAATCGCAAGAATAAAGAAACGAAAATTGTATATCAAAATAAGAAAATGAAAAAAATAACAACATAATGCACTAATGGTTTTTATTATAAAATAAAAAGAATTATTACAATGTAACAGTTTACATTTTATATATTTTTAATAAAAGAGGGGCAAACCACGTAGTAAAAAAAGGGAAAATTTTCCAAAACGGATCCAGGCTTTGAAAAAAAAAATATTAGGGAGTATAGAGGAGCTTTTTCAGATTCTAAA
>NW_023474925.1:0-3349 GCF_013731165.1 Rhagoletis pomonella
TGCTAAGTTTCAGTTCCCCAGCGTAATTGGTTTTAGTGATATATTGGGTTTTTACGTTTTAGTCTGTATAAGAATTTTAGAATATCCCGAGCTAAGAACCGAGTAAATTTTTGGTCAGAATATTTATTTTCAACGTGTTGCCAAATATGAACCAAGTCGATGCAGCCGTTTAGTAGTTTAGTGAAATGCATTGTAAAGAGAACTGTATGAAATTGTAAAACGTGACGTCTCAGATTTCTTAATTTTTTTGGCAGCAACAACGAAAAGTTTAAATTTTTTTTAGCGAAAACCCTTCCACACAGAAATAAAAAAAAATTAAGTTTGTGGTTATATCAAGGCGAAATTTTGAGAACGGTGCGTTGCTAACTCTAAATATAAACAACGGCGCACTGGAAAAAGTTAATACGTTCAAATACCTAGGAATAATGATCGACGATAAACTAAAACAAAAAAAAAATTGATTTTATATTTTCAATTAGAGCTCTAGCAAAACTGCATTTAACCCTCTAAGACTACTTTCTAAAATAATGGATACAAAAAAGTTGAGCATATTTTTCTTAAATGCTTTTTAGCCACTAAATCCAAATATTAGCTCAGAAATGATGTAAAAGTTTTAATTTTCTTGTAAGAAGAGAATATATGAATGCGTGCCTGAAGGCATTCTTGGGGTTTTAAGGGTTAAAAAAATCAGATTTTTATTATGTTGTTCTAATAAGGTTAGCTTTATTTTTTTGAGTGATAGTCAAAAAAACAATTTTTGCTGGCTGTGCAGCATAAGTGCAAATTGCATTTTGTGCAAATGCACTGTGTTTGCGAAGTTTTATATAACTTGCACGACCTCCTTCCACTATTCCGATCCATCCAAACCGGGAAATGGTTAAGCTGATCAAACCGCAGGTCCGATATTGGATGCTTTGATTTTTCCCCAGCTTTCAGGCCCTCAAAGGAGGACGACTGCCTTGTTTGACTTGTCTGTAAAGTTCGATGAGAAGATGGCGACAGCATATTCCGATCACTCGGATCACGGCTTGTGCGACCTGGCAAACGTTTTTTTTGAAAAGCCACCAGACCAGCAGCAATCGCTTCACGAAAATCTGGGAGTTCAAGCAGTTTGTCTTTACTTTTTTCTTTTTGTATGCGTCTGTATAAAATATATGCGTTTGTTTCTGCCATATCCACCAAGTGATAAAAAAACTACGAACTACCAAGATCTGGGTGACCAGGCAAGATTACGTTATCTCCTGCGCCGCTGTAAATCTCGAAGCGGTAGGTGTTCATCGACGCACAGACGGGCTTGCTTTGGCACGGAGTCAAACCTCTGGTTAAGTAAGTCCCCAAGCGTACGCGAGCGATACAGTGGATCGTACCCACACTCACCCTTCTTGATCCGCTTGCTCTCATCACGCAGTGGAAAGTATTTCTTTATAGATTCGAATTTGCTTCTGGTCATGCAGTTTTTAACGGGTGCAAAGGAGTTTTTTCCCCAGTAGCTTTTCAAGTTCGGGTAGCGATATAAAGACATATACATCAAAATACCTATGTAATTGTGCATATCTTCAACAGTCACTTTAAATTGATTTACGATGTTGTCGGCTAAAGCTGCGCGCAATGTTTCCTCAACAATCATATTCATTATATCACCATCAAAAAAGTAGCAGAATATCTCTAGTGGAGTTTCAAGTTCAAGGATTTCCGCTGGCAGCGATGAATTCCCACGAAAGGCTATGTCATTGACATGTAACTGCATTGATTGATTTCGCCATATTATTTTTACCGGATCCTTCGTTATCGAATCAATACCTTTATATATATTATATAAATCAGTATGTAATTTTTTAGTATTTTGTAATTATGAAAACTTACCAGAACCATTGAAGCCCACAGAAGAAGGCGAAGATATGCATGCTGTAGCTTCTATTGATGGTAATGGTGATCGAGGTCTCTTTCTCAATTTCCAAACAGGTTCAGGCTGCTGTATTGTAGTTGGAACATTTTCCACAGCATTGACTATCGATGACACTGCCTCACCAGCATGTGATGCTGCGCTTAGCACTTCTGCTACATCAAGATCTTCCTTAGGATAAGTCAATGATGTGAATCCTGTATCTTCAGGTTCATGTTGCTGTACAGTATTTGGAGTATTTTCAACAGTATTTTCTAGGAATGACACCGTTTCAGCATCATCCAATGCTGCGTTTAGCGCTTCTGTCACATCGAAATCGTCCTCTTCATCATCACTTGATGTGTTTGATATTTCCTCGTCCGATTGGACTGAATCAAGCAATTCCAGTAATTGTTCATCACTCAAATCCGATAACTTGTAGCGTTTACGCACTCCCTCTGCCATTTCTATTTTGTTTTTAAAATCTTTATGCAAAAAGTCTTGTAACAAACGCAGAATAACACGAAAATTGTAAATAGTTGTGAAATAACTGCTTACAAAAAAGTTCGCTCAAAGCCCCAAGAATGTCTCAAGGCACTCATTGTTATTTCACTTCTACAACGCACAATTTGCACGTATTCACAAATCTGCAACTGGATATTCTTAGTAAATATACTCACCTTTGACGAAAAAAATTATGACTAAGAAAAACTTGTTTAATTTCACTTTTATTACCACACCAAAACTCAACTAGCAACATACAAAACTTTTCATTGAAAAAACATATGTTCTCTGCAAATCAAAAGAAAAGTACCGTTAGAATGCATATGAGAGTTGCCAAGGCTTCTGCAAATATTTTGGTACGTTTGTTAGTAACTCCCAAAAAAAGATTCATTTGACAATAAAACTCTTAATTTTTTATTTAATTGCAATTATATGATGAATGTCTTGAGGCATTCTTACGTGTTAGAGGGTTAATTCCATACATTAGCTTTTGCGTGATGCGCTTGCAAACATACAGACAAACATACCGAAATTTTAGATTTGGCTTCTGTTGATCTAATAAACCTCCTATTAATTTTTCTCTAACATCTATTATGTACAGATATCGGCCTGTTGCAATTTTATTATTCTCAAGTACTCTCGTTTGATACCCATATGGCAACACTTAGTTTATATATGGGCAATTCACAAGGTGTCGTATTTGTCGTGTTTGTCGTGAAGTCATGATATTTCATGACAGTTGTAAAAATGTTGTTATTTGGGCAATTCACAAGGTGTCGTATTTGTCGTGTTTGTCGTGAAGTCATGATATTTCATGACAGTTGTAAAAATGTTGTTATTGTTTTGTGAAGAAAAATAACACATGACGATACAACTCTGCAACCTATGTTTATTCGGTGTTATGTGAGGTTAAGTGCTGAGATATAATAAATAATCGTAACAGGTGTTCACAACCGTCGTGTT
>NW_023474926.1:0-3349 GCF_013731165.1 Rhagoletis pomonella
GCATTGGTATCGGCCCAAAAAGAACTTATAGACATTGAATTAAAAGATAAGGAAGAAATACTAGAACACAACCGCCTATTAAGAAAAATGGAAATTGAAGAAGCGAAAAAAAGATACGAATACGATGAGCAAGAAAGGCGGGAACATAACCGGATATTGAGACAAATGGAAATAGAGGACAAGAAGAAGAAATTAGAGCACAATGAGGCGATTAGAAGTCTTGAGCTGGAAAAATATAGGCAAACTTTGTAAAAAGAAGTTTAAATGAAGGCTGTCCGATGTTCACAAGTCCAGATACAAGATCGAATCTTGAAGAAAAAACTATGTGAATATTCAAGTGAAACTATTAATCTTTATATACTACATTTAAGCTTCTCTGTTCAAAAATAAAAACTAAATGATAACCCGTAAACTAAAAATTAAAACAAATTCTCTTTTGTTAAACTAAAGGATATGTTTATTCAACAACATATGAGAAACAGAGGGTTTGTTTAGCAATAAAATTCATAATCGTCCAAAATATTGATCTATAAGCGCTTGACGGGCCCGATTTCCTGGAGAGGTTCTAGAAGAACTGTTGGTATTTTGTATTTCATTCCGGCTGTCTACAGTTTCTATCATTGCAGGGTACTCAGCATCGACAACAGGATCCGGATCTGCTTGTTGACGAGCAATATTGTGGAGAACACAAGTAGCTATAATAATTCCAGGTACTCTGCTCCAGTGCACTTGGATTCCTCTGGACAATATTGGAAATCTTCTTTTCCAAACTCCAAAAGTTCGCTCTATTGTATTTCGACTTCTTATCTGTGACTCATTGTACAGAGATTGCGCTGATGAACTCACATTTCCTAATGGAGTCATCATAAATGTGGTTTGAGCATAACCACTATCTCCAAGCAAACAGAAATCACCATATGCTCCCTGAACAAAATATCTGCGCTGATTACAATTGTCCCAAATGTGAGAATCATGAGAAGACCCATGCCACCTTGCAACGACATCGGTAAACAATAAATCTGCAGAACAGATTGCTTGGGTGTTTACTGAAAAGTAACCCTTTCGATTCCTATATATTTCCGCATATTCCCCTCCTGAAATTGAAGTAAACTTAAGTATACAAGTTTCTACTCCTGCTAGTTGCAAATACATAAATTGTACCTACATATGGATGTACATACCTGGCGACTTTATCCTGACATGAGTGCAATCTATAGCCCCAATGACCCGCGGAAATCGAGCAATTTCATAGAACTTCACTGCAGCTTTCCTCATGTCTTCTACCTCTGTCGGCATTCGTATAAATTCTGGGTACAAACGTGCTATAGCATCAGTAACTTTATGCACGATTCTGCTTGCAGTAGACTCATGGACACCAATGAAGTCCCCACACGTTACGAGTTGACTACCCGTAGCATAGAATCGCAATGCACATAGTAACTGGTTCATAGGAGATATTGCATTGCTATGGAACAAGTCAGTATTATGTTTAATGTGAATAAATTGAGCCGAAGTACCAACCTCTTTGAGCATTCTAACCACGGTTTAAGCTTGTCTAAAAGGAAAATAACGCTTTCCTTTTGCAAGCGAAATCTCCTGTGGAATGCTTTCTCTCGCAGATCATTATAATGATCACTTCGCTCCGCTGTTGATCTATTATAGAAATCTGAGTTGACGTAATCAATGATTTCCTCATCATCGTCAGAATGCACCAATTCGTTCATCTTTTCATTTATTTACATAAAATATTTCACAATTTAAAGAATTTAAATTTTATTTGTATTTCTAGTTTTCGGCAGAACTGACACTAACTTAACAATTTAACCCTCAAAATTTTTGGGTTAAATATTTAAGTTTTTATCTCTGAGTTAATGCCTAACCTACTGTTGTGCAAGCCAATTTATTAATTTAACCGGTAAACTTCGAGTTAAATAGATAACCTGCTGTTCTGCAAGTGGGCCTTAATGTTTATAATTGAAAACTTAAAAAAAACTTTCTTTAAGTTTATTTTGCTTGATGGGAAAGAATCGACACTTTAATGCCAGAGCAAATCGTTAGCGGTACAGCTTTCGAACAACAACAACTATTACAAGAGTGTGATTTGTTTTTGTGCAATCCATTCAAAGAAGCGCTCGAATTTGCGGTCAGTAACCGCTGTCAATGTATGAATATATGCATGCAATTTAAAAAAAAAAAGCCGCAATTATTTTATATCATATTTGGCACACGATGTAATATAAATATATGCATACATCAATATACATACATACATACAAACGCGTCATACTCATTAACACCAACAAACAAATACTCGTATTTGGTTGAAGGTTTATTCAATTTATTTACCTGTTTATGCAGTTCCTTGACCCAGGTCTTTGCACGCTGAAAACTGTCTTGATTTTGTATATCGTACACTACAATGGCAGCCTGTGCACCACGGTAGTACATAGGAGCTAAGCTGTGGTATCTATAAAATTGGAGAAATCATATACATATCAAAAAGCGCCAAATGTATTACAGCACACTTGCATCTCACCGTTCTTGTCCGGCTGTATCCCATATTTCAAATTTGACGACCGTATCCTCTATGCAGATGGTTTGTGTTAGAAAAGCAGCGCCTATCGTACTCTCTTGGTATTCATGGAATTGTCCCTTGACGAAACGTAGCACAAGCGATGACTTGCCCACCGCTGATTCGCCCAATAACACCAATTTGAATTGGCAATTCTTATTCTGCTGTGTACCGTTGGGACGCTGAGCTGTACTGCCGCTGGCATTGCCCCCGCTACGAGCAGTTGTTGCCATCTTGGTGCTGGTGTTGTTTTTGTAGTGGTGGTATTTGAATGATTTTTTTCTCGTTTGCTTGAAAACGGATTTCTATATGTTCTGTGCTACCTTCCCACGCTGCTGCAGTTACAAATGCTCGGTGTTTAACTTTATAACTTGCGCCTAAAAGTTTTGTTGGTGATGTTGTTGATCGGTGTTATGAAATATGTATGCATGTATTTTTTAATAACTATTAGTTTGTTCGATTGTTGCGAATGTTGGTCGAATTTTGTTTATGTGGAGCTAAATTTACAGCTGCAGTGCGCGTTCAAACCTTCACGCACAAGGGGACGGCCGATGTTGTCAGATGTGGTCTGATTTTCTTACTGAAAAGATATAAAAACAGGAGAATGTTGATGTGAGTGTATTGTATTATTTATTAACTAGTTTTTAATTAAATTTATTCCTACTTTCGGTGCAAAATATCAGTTTTTTCCTAAACGCTTACTAAAACTAGAAAGAAATTTGTTTATAATTGTTGGGACGAGACATTATTACGATCTGGCAACGCAGGAACAACATC
>NW_023474927.1:0-3349 GCF_013731165.1 Rhagoletis pomonella
CAAAACTGTAATTGCAAACGAATTTGGCCAATACTGGTCCAACCAAGGAGGATGGTTCCGTGCGCAGAAGTGGAAAACTTTTGACTGCCATTCACCTGGGAGTGGCCAGAAGCGATTCTTGTGCGTACGGTTCAAATCGCAGCTCACAACGTCCGGATATTTATATCCACGTATCCTCTGGGTAGCAACCAAACACCCGTTTGGGAGCGAGCTAAAGTGAGAAGGCGTAAAACTTCGCGTGCGCTGGGTTTGGGTCCCGCCACGTTAAAACCCCGCCCAATGAAAAATTCCAACAAGCCTCGGATGAGACCCCCTTTTTCTGATGACGACCACGGCAAACGTATAAAGGACTATGATTTAAGGGTATGCACCTGGAATATCCGGACCCTTAATGGGGAAGGTGCCTCTGCCCGGCTGGTTGATGTCCTCGGGAAGACAAAGGCTGACATCACCGCCATCCAAGAAATGCGATGGACGGGGCAAGGTAAAGTAAGCGTGAAGCCTTGCGACGTCTACTACAGTTGCCACGTAAAGGAGCGCAAATTCGGTGTTGGATTCGTGGTAGGAGAGAGACTCCGTCGCCGAGTACTGGCGTTCACCCCGGTGGACGAACGTCTAGCCACAATCCGCATCAAAGCTAGATTCTTCAACATCTCGCTCATCTGCGCCCATGCCCCGACGGAAGAGAAGGATGAGGCGTCCAAGGATCTCTTCTATGAGCGCTTGGAACGCACATATGAGCGCTGCCCCCGACACGATGTCAAAATCGTGCTTGGCGATTTTAATGCCAAGGTGGGCAAGGAAGGGATCTTTGGCGCCACTGTCGGAAAATTCAGCCTCCACGACGAAACGTCCGATAACGGACTGAGGCTGATCGACTTCGCCGGGGCCCGAAATATGGTAATATGTAGTACTAGGTTCCAGCATAAGAACATCCACCAAGCTACATGGCTGTCTCCGGATCGAAAAACGAGAAACCAAATCGATCATGTTGTGATAGACGGAAGGCATGCTTCAAGCGTTTTGGACGTACGTACACTCCGAGGACCAAACATCGACTCGGACCACTATCTTGTTGTAGCCAAGATACGCACCCGCCTCTGTGCAGCAAAAAATGTGCGCCCAACAATGCAAGGAAAGCTTAACGTCGAAAAGCTGCAATCACAACAGACGGCCAATTTATTCGCCACTCGACTCACACACCTGCTCTCTGAGAGCACTCTTCAACAATCCGACGTACGCGAGCAGTGGAACCACATTTCCCGATCATTAAGTACCGCCGCCGAAGAAGTAGTTGGATTTCAGCGAGCCCGAAAGAACAACTGGTACGATGAGGAATGTCAAGAAGCCGCAGAGAAAAAAGATGCCGCCTACAGGGCCACGCTGCGATCGGGCGCAACGCGAGCCATGTGGGACCGTTATAGGGAACTGAAGAAGGAAGCGAGACGTATTTGCCGCAATAAGAAGAGAGAGGCCGAAATACGTGAGTGCGAAGAGCTTGAGATGCTGGCCGACAGGAAGAATGCCCGAAAATTCTACCAGAGGGTTAGGCGACTTACGGAAGGTTTCAAGACCGGGGCGAACTCCTGTAAGAACAACAATGGCGACCTAGTGACCGATGTCCAGAATATACTTAAATTGTGGAGGGAACACTTTTATAACCTACTGAATGGTAGCAGCGCTGAAAGTAGTGAGGAAGACGAACCCGAGTCCCCAGTCGATGATGATGGAGTAGCTGTCCCACCGCCTGACTATGACGAGGTACGAATAGCGATTACGCGGCTGAAAAACAACAAAGCTGCTGGAGCTGACGGCCTGCCAGCCGAGCTATTCAAGTACGGCGGCGAGGAGCTGATGAGGTGCATGCATCAGCTCGTATGCAGAATATGGTCAGATGAACGCATGCCCGACGACTGGAATTTAAGTGTGCTCTGCCCAATCCACAAGAAAGGCGACCCCGCCATACGCGCCAACTACCGCGGAATTAGCCTTCTAAGCATAGGTTACAAGGTCTTATCGAGCGTATTGTGCGAAAGACTGAAGCCCACCGTCAACGAGCTGATTGGACCTTATCAGTGTGGCTTTAGGCCTGGAAAATCCACCATAGATCAGGTATTCACAATACGCCAAATCTTGGAAAAGACCCGCGAGAATAGGATCGACACACACCATCTATTTGTCGATTTCAAAGCCGCTTTCGACAGCACGAAGAGAAGTTGCCTTTATGCCGCGATGTCTGAATTTGGTATCCCCGCGAAACTAATACGGCTGTGTAAAATGACGTTGAGCAATACCACCAGCTCCGTCAGAATAGGGAAGGACCTCTCCGAGCCGTTTGATACCAAACGAGGTTTCAGACAAGGGGACCCCCTTTCGTGTGATTTCTTTAATCTTATGTTGGAGAAGATAATAAGAGCCGCAGAACTGAACCGCTCAGGCACAATACTTTATAAGAGCGTACAATTGCTGGCGTATGCCGACGACATCGATATTATCGGTAAAAACAAGGGCTACGTCTGTTCTGCCTTCTCGGGATTGGATAGAGAAGCAAAGCGAATGGGTCTGGTGGTGAACGAGGACAAAACGAAGTATCTCCTGTCAGCACACAAACAGTCAGAGCATACGCGTCTTGGCACCCACGTCACTCTTGACAGTTACAAGTTTGAAAAAGTAGACGACTTCGTTTATTTGGGAACCAGCATTAACACCAATAATAATGTCAGCCTTGAAATCCAACGGAGAATCACTCTTGCCAACAAGTGCTACTTTGGGCTGAGTAGGCAATTGAGAAGTAAAGTCCTCTCTCGTCGTACAAAGATCACACTCTATAAGTCACTCATCATGCCTGTGCTGGTGTATGGCGCGGAAGCATGGACAATGAAAGCATCTGATGAGGCGGCTCTTGGAGTTTTCGAGAGAAAGATTCTGCGAAAGATTTACGGACCTTTACGCGTTGGTGATGGCGAATATCGCAGACGATTTAACGATGAGCTGTATGAGCTTTACAACGATGTAGACATAGTGCAGCGAATTAAAATTCAGCGGCTCCGCTGGCTTGGCCATGTCGTTCGGATGGACAGAAACGCTCCTGCTCTGAAAATATTCAACGCGGGCCGCGATGCTGGGAACAGAGGAAGAGGAAGGCCTCCTCTGCGTTGGAAAGACCAGGTGGAGAAGGACTTGGCTTCACTTGGCATTTTCAATTGGCGTCAGTTAGCACAGAAGAGAAATGACTGGCGTGCTGTTTTGGACTCGGCCAAAATCGCTTAGGCGGTTACAGCGCCAAATAAGAAGAAGAAGAAGGTCCAACCAAGCACTAAACGATAAATTCTCCGGCAAAGCAAACAAA
>NW_023474928.1:0-3349 GCF_013731165.1 Rhagoletis pomonella
TATTTAGAACTGCCTCAAAGCCCATTAAGTTGTCCATGTATTTTATATGGAGAAAACACGTTTTCGTAGAAATGGTATAGAATCCTTAAAAATCAATATTTTTCGATCGGACTCTTTAGTAGACTTCCTATAACAATACCTAGTTATTAATTTAACTATTTTTTAACACCAAATATTTTTTAGGACCCCAAAAAACCCCACAAAATGCAATAGGTGGACCCATAAAAAATCGTGAGTATTCAAAAATTGTTAAATAAAAAATGTGTTGTTATTATTGGAAACATAGTTTTCCCATCGAAAAATATTGATTTTTAAGAATTCTATACCATTTCAACGAAAAAGTGTTTTTTCCTCATATAAAATACATGGAAAATTTTGAGCGCTTTGAGGCAGTTCTAAATATCTTTTTTTCACCAAAAAAAACACGGGTATTCTTTTTTCCAATTACAAGAATCCTAGGGGTGAGAGCTTAACATTTTGAACTTTTTTGGACCACCCTAATGTACTGTACCTACATATGTAAGAATGCACGTATGAATGAACGTGTGTCTATGCGTAAGTATACGTCCAGTCAGCATGGTCATTAACTAAAATACCCGTACGAGGGTGGCTTGACTGCGGCGAAATTTAAGTGATTTCCTCCTCCCTCCTTAACATCTCGGCACGGCTTACGCTTATGCAATTGACCTGCGGTGGAATTAGCTTTTGCGAATGCAATAACCGTCAATGGTTTCGGCGATGGTGGCGGCGTTGAAGCCAAAACTCGATAGCAAGTCAAATGCTTTTGCAACAAAAACAATACCATAGTGGATTGAAATGGATTTAGCAATTATATCCTGGCAACCAATATTGGTGATTGCCTGGCTATTTGCAAACGACACTGCTTCGCTTCATGGCTGTATGTATTTGCAAGTAGGACATCGGTCATTCAATATTCGGGCAATACTAATCGACCCTGTCGCCTCATTAACTGCTTTCTGCGATCCCAAGTCGCTATTGACGGGAACGAGACAAAGCCGTTAGCGTAACATTAAGCTTGGCAAAGTTTTCTTGTTCTAGGATGATGACAACGCTTGACCCATCCAGTCTAAGGAATTGCTATTTTAACAACCATCGGTCTTCAAAAGCTGTTACGCAGGGTTGTATAGGCAATAAAGATAGGCTTCAACGAATCAGAAAAATAGAAGCTTAAGAAAGCTGCACCTTTCACTAACTCACCTTTAAGAAGTGGACATGAAATCTGTCGTCAGACTCAGAGAGTCACGTCTATGGGGAACACGCCAGTTCAGGCATGAAACGATCACCAATGAAATACCGGCTATATGGTATCTGGTATCTTACCTCAGCTTCGAAAACATACAGGTAAGAGTACCATCCAGAAGTACCCCGATATAATCCGCGAGTGGTTCCGGGGAGGTGGATTTTAAAGAGATTCGCACGGTCCAACGTCTGTGGAAAAAACAAATTTTCTCAGTCTCCTAGTCGTAGTTTTGTTTTTGTCGCTCTATAATTATAGACTCATCACTTCTAACCGCCAATGGATCGTTGTTAGAGTTAATAACATAGCTGGGCTTACTATCGCGTAATATAACTCCGCCGCTTAATATACCACTAACAACTTTCGCCTTGAAATTTTAATACAAATAAATATTGCCAAACTGCCAATGTCCTTCATCCACCGCAATTGTTTCCCTTACACTGGCTTAACCGAAAATTTCTTGCAATTTCAGCGGAAGTATTTAAGTAGTAGCAATTTGAATAGAGCTAGCTGCTAAATATCAATAACCACCAAAGTAAAGGCATAAAGGGCTGGCAGCCGACCTTGCCATGAATTGCTGCAAATACATACATACACACCATAAACATATGTATGTTTGCACGAGTATTTATAGTAGCAGCAATAACGAAAACGGTAGTTAAACATTGTGTTACGTATTTTACGTGGCTAAGTAATTGCAAAGTAATTATACTCTGCTGACTTGGCGTAATGCAAACCAGTAGTGGCAATAGCCAACGCAGCAGCAACGGCTAAAACCAAGCTGCAAAAGCCGTTCTTGCCGACTCAGCAATGAATGGGTGGCAAAAAGAAGTTGGTTGGGGACTTACAGAGCTGGTCTTTGGCACAGGTTATTTCTGACTACGTACAAATCTAATTGCACTGGAGACACCAAAAATATTCAGCGAAGTTAATTATTGCCTTTGAATGCCTTAACTTGCACGCTTACTTATATATGTATGTACATATGTATATAATAAAGTCGTTTATGGCCAATGGTATGTAAAAGTATATACGTACGTACATATGTGCGTGCGCGGTGAGGCACGCCCGTGCAGTTAGTAAGCCATTATAAGCGCCAAGGTTAAACGCTCGTAAATTAACGGGTATTTAATTGAAGTATTGCTGAACTGCTTGAATTTTAGCGCAACCTAATTGCATGGGCGAGTGGGTGGCAGCATGAAAAGGTGATTATGTATATTTTAGAAAAACAAAAATATTAATTACACAATTCAATAATATTTTGTCTTATTTTATCTCAAAAACGCGGCCACCCTCATCTTATAGATTTTTTGATGCAGATTTTAATACGCTGAATACCATGCGTACCCAAAAACCACATATTTTAAAATTTCAATTGCATAAATGTATAGTTAATTAAATTTGTAACAAAAAATGTTGAAATTTGATTTCCCAAAATTTTAGTTTTAATAAATTTAGGTGTTGAAAAATTTTTAGTAAAATACCGAATTTATTTTTTATACATCCTTCTTTCTCGTGTGTATTACTATTTTTTTTTTGTACATAAATAGGCTCCTCTGGGCCTCATGGCCTATCCTATTCTCGACATTTTTCTCCTTTTCTGTTTATTATTTATTTTTATCCAAACTAACAACGGTTATTTACCTCAGCGGGTGTAAAAATGCCCGTATACATATTTCGGTGTCCTAACTTGCGGTAAATGCTAAAATTTAACATCCTTCCGCATTCGTTTAGTTGGTAATAAAATAAAATCATCGAAAACGCCAACGAAGACTTGACTTTGGCAGCGTGCCAATTCGACACAAATTTATAAAGCATGTGGTGTACGTGGATGATTTTCGTTTCGCAACTGAATTTTCAGGTGTGTTAAATGTGGAGGTGCATATCGACGGTTGAGTGCAAAATCGACCTATCTCGGTAGCCGGTACGAAAACGTCCTATCTCAACTGAAAATGTTTCGAGATAGGCCGTTTTTCAGCCGAATTCTGAAATAGGGAGTTCTTCAAAGAATTTTTGAGATAGGGCGTTCTTCAATCGAATTCTGAGATAGGGCGTTCTTCAATCGAACTCTTAGATAGGGCGTTCTTTTAC
>NW_023474929.1:0-3349 GCF_013731165.1 Rhagoletis pomonella
GGCTGCCAACTATCCTTAGTTATGAGGTGCCATATTGAGGCTAAAAAGGTGCCAAAATGTGCCAAATAGAAAAAGTGCCAAAAAAGGTGTTATTCCTTTTAGTCATTCACATTTAGCAATAAAATAAAGCTACATTTTTCAAACAAAAGTGCAATGATAAAATAAGATAGACCAGTTGAATAGCCTTTATAAATTAGGAAATTTTAGTTGAGAAAACGAAGTGCATGCGAAGGATTTCACAAAAATGTATTGAAATGTTAGTAAAAAAAAAGTGCCATTTTGGCACTTTGCGCCAAATAGAAAAATTAAGTGCCATTTGAAGTAAAATAGGGACAAATGGCACGGTTTGAGCCAAGTTGGCATCCCTGCTTCCAATAACTTACAAATATAAAAATGTGAAATATCGAGGGCTTGAACTCATTAATACCCTCTATCTGCAATTTGCACAAAAACTAATTTGTGATTTTAGAAACCATCTGGGACTTATTACCTGTCGTTATATAAGGTAGCATTAATATCACTGATGACAGTTAAAGCTTAGGTGGATTTTTATATCAGAATCTCATCTTTGTGAAAAGTGAGCAGATAGAGGGTATTATTGAATATAAGCCCTCGATGTTTAAAATATATAACAATTGTATTTCAACGTATACAAAAAATAAATCTACTTGCGTTACAGCACGGCGGGAGACGGGGAAGGGGAGCCGGGAGGGCCACGGCGTAGCGTGACGTGGTGTGCGCGCCGGTCGCGCGGGGTACGCGGGCTGCCGCGAAGCTATGCAAATTAATGTTTGAAAGAGAAATAATGTCAATGGATTTTTTTTCGTTTTTCAAAAGGTAATAATGTCAATTGACTTTATTTCGCACCAGGGTGGGAAATAAAGTCAATTGACCTTATTTCCGTTGATCTTATTACTTGTCACCTTATTTTTTCGATAAAGGAGGCAAGTGAAAGCGGGTGACCACTATAGATTTCTCTTATTATTGAAGCGCACAAACTTAAGAAAGATCTCTTTTGCTCGGAAGTTGGTGTCGCCTGACAACAGTGCTCGAAAATGTTTTTGTATTATGTAAACTTTCAAACTCTAAAGGTCTTCACGGATACACAAGGAACTGCTTTTGTTAGCTATGCCAGTCGAAGTTGCGTCAGAAAATTCTTCAAACTCTGCTACCGTGCAACAAACTTCTTCTTCAATTAACTCAGAGAAATACTCTGGTATTCTTATATTACAATTCGTTTTTTCAAAGCATTTAAGAAGTGGTTCTCTACTTCGTAACACATTTTCTACTACCGACTCTGGTCTGTCTCGTTGCTTGAAATGCAAGTTCACTTGTCTTAATATATTATTATACGCTTCCACTAAAGACCTTTTATATTCATTTAGCTTTTCTTGTTTTGATGTTGTAGGGCGATTTTGTAAAACCCGTCTACAAACTTTTGAAAAATTATTACGCAAATGCCGAACACTGTGTCAAAATATGACATTTGGCAACCCCGCGAGGAAAAAGAAAAAATCTATTTTTTTTATCTAATTTTCAAAAAGTAAATTATGCAAGTTCTACGCTAGAAACATGCGGACGGGAAAAACAAAATTCATGCAAAAAGGGGTTTTCATGCAGCTGGAAAATCGGGTTATTTCCACATGCAATTTAAAAGAAATTATATTGATTTTTATGTTAGTCGTTTAATGTGACCTTATTGATCAGGTTTTATACAAAAGCAATAAATGTTAGAAACTAATTGATAAATCCGAAAAATCAAAAGAAAATTAGTGGGGAATAAATCATATACACGGTGGAGAGAATAAGAAGGCGGCGCCGATGGCAATACCGGTTATCGGCGCTCAGTGAATTTGACAGAATCAGCTGTTTTGCTGACGTCACAGTCGAGATGGCAGCAGTAGTGATGTGCTGAGTCAATACTTTTAAGTATCCAATACTCTCGATACTCGGTACCGAAACATTTAGGTTTCGAATAAAGCGCACATAGGTCAAAACTATGGAAAAACACCTATCAAAACTTGAATGTAGGAGCCAATAGAGTTTTCAATACTGATTCAAATGATTCGGGGCCATAATACAGAGAAACTCATACTTGTTTGAAGTATATTTGTTCCAGCTGAATCGGACGATATCATTTTTGTGGGCCTGGGGCAGATTCTCTAACTATTAATTTTCGAATCGGTATCGGTTTTGTTGACGTAGGATATGAAATATTTTTACGTCAACAAGTGCGATATCGATCCGAAACTTGTCACTAACTTGTTACAGAATCTCCCCCTTCAAAGGCTTCTTCATCCGTCAAAGTATTTTTCTTGAACCTTGGATCGACTAAGGTTAAAACTGATAAAATAATATTTCTCTGTTGCGATAAGTTCAAGTGTTTTAGCCGATATCATATAAATTAGTAATGAAAGGTTTTTCTAAACTTGAAATACATATAATGGTGAAGGTTTAATGTAAAGAATCAGTATTGGGTACCGATAAGCGAGTATTGGGTACCGAAACCTTTTTTTAAATATTGGGTACCGACAATTCAGCATATCACTAGACAGCAGTTTTATTTGCCGCTCTCAGTTGTCAACTCTAAGGTGACGTCACGCCAAAATTACTCTCACGAATTCTGCTGCAATCGGCGCAATCTTGAATTCTATCATTCTTGAATCACATACTTATAAACTAGTCTGAGGCACTCACGTCAGAGAATTTAGATTTTGAAATATCATACGGCGTTCCCACGACACCCCAATTACGTAGTTCGCTCTCTTATTCGTAATTCGCACTCCAATTACACTTCGAATTACGTAATTCGCTAAACGAAATTTTGAGAGCGAATTACCTCATTTGTTGGTAGTTCAGAACCAATTACCATGCGAATTACGAACAAATCGGTGCCGTCTCTAATTTTTATCGGAAATTTATCGAAACTAGCTCAAAAATCAATACTTGCATTATTTCTGAGTACGAAAAACAAAGTTCATCAATGTTTATACCCCTAATTTAATACGAAAACTTATAAATTTTTAGGAAGAGCCTACATTTCGCATCAATTTTGCAGCGAAGAAAAACAAAAACAAACACACAGAGACAGAACTGTCAAATCGAATAACGCTACGCGCACACTGCATCCGTCATCGGCCATATGCGGGCGATAAGAGTAAGCACTTGTGATTATATGAGCGCTCTCAGCGTCAGTGACGATAAATCAGTTATATGAAAAAGTCGCTTATAATCTATTAAAATTATGAATTTTGAAAATTATGATGGTTGAATCAATAATTTCAACTTATTTTTTATTGTAAGTCTGAATTTCATAGACCATCTGATTTTATGACATTTTAATATTAGA
>NW_023474930.1:0-3349 GCF_013731165.1 Rhagoletis pomonella
ATCAAGTCTCTGTTTGTATGCTCCCGAGCAGTTTTACGTGTATGATCATATCGTACGATACGTATGTGTTTATGTAAAGCTTCCAGAGCTTCCTCTGAAAAATTGCATGTGGGAATAAATTCGTAGTAGTAAAAAATGCCGAATAGCAACAAATCGATTTTCTTACCAATTGGTAGATCGAAATACTCAATAACCTCACACCCATGCATCAATATTTTATGCACGCTACTAGGCATGTAGTACCATTCGTATTCAGTCAAATACATTGTTCTTGTCCTTATAAGGAGCTCTCTAAACGCGTCGATATTAATACGCATTCCACACGATATTAATCGCAGTATTATTGAAAAATTTTGAATTAGCTTTTTATTAATGCCGGTAATTTCTGATGCCACTTCTGCATTTGAAAAAAATTGGCGAGCTGTGTTGCCATCATTAGTTGTTCCAAATCCAGTCTTTACTTGGTCCACTATTAAGCCTAATCTTGTCCTAAACTCATTTTGAATCCTAACTTTATTCGCAGAAAAGACGTCTTTGTTTTCTTTGCGAACTTGCAAGCATTTAAATGTTAAACGGTATGCGATGTGGAGTAAACACTCAAAACATCTAATCCAAGCATGCAGTGTAGCCAACCCATACTTGTAATGATTAGCGATTGGTACTTTTGTAAAATTAGTAACATTCATTTCGGTCGGTTTGGCATGGCAAATAAAACAGTTACTGGAAGCATTAGTGCCAGTCAAAATATTGGCAACAGATCCATTAATCATGGTGCAATGCATTTGATAAGAAACTTGAATCCCTTTTCCGTTTCGTATTACAACATCATCTTCTAAGTTCTCAATTTTTCTCGACATATCATTATATTCGAATAGAACTAGTTCGCGGTTTTCCTTCTTGAAACTAAACTTAATTGGACGACAATAAAAAGACGATGAGCATTTGTTATTGGTCCATATATTTTTGTTGGATGACAAATCAATTAACCTGGAAAAAATATTTATTTTTTAATAACTTATATGGCTTGTCGAAAAGATATAAGACCGTCATATCGCAAAATAGCTAATCGGGTAAATTAATTAATTCAGACCAGCCTTTTGCAAAATAATACTGTAAAAAGTTGTCAATGTAAATTAAAATGCCATTTACTGATCTAAACTCGAATTTATATTTAAAGGCTATTGAATGTTTTTGGAAGACATATTAGATAATTTTTTGTTACCTCAGAGGGACTAGCGCAATGATGAACATAAACTCATCCGTTAATTTGTCGTCACCAAAATTTTGCTTATAGCGGCTATGCCCCGAACTTCCATCCATGCCCCACTTACAAACCAAAGAAGCTTTGGTTATGTCACCATTATCTGGGCTTAGTTCTAAAATACTTTGCGTTGTTTTCAGCAATAATGATTTCAGAAAAACTTTGGCTGAATATTCAGTCGATTTAATCGTTGGCAGCAAAGTTTGTTTTTTTGTTTGCAATGCGTTTAAGCTCGGTATACAATCTGTATGCAACCGGTTTATTTTTGCACGTAAACTATTATATTTACGATCTGATAAGTCCAGATCTATGTATAGTGCGAGTGAATCAGATATGGGCAAACCTTCGGTACTACTTCAAAACATTCAACTTTGCTTGCTTTTTTCATTTTTTTCAGAGCATACTCGAGCTCTTCGATGGAATAGTTTTTCAACAAATGCTCTACCCTTCGATTTTTTGTTCTCCGTGAAGCTTCGCAAAATTCTTCTTTAGAAGGTCTTCCCCGTTCAGCACATTTATCCTTATTTCCATTGGAATCCGGAAGGGAAAGGAATGTCCAATTTAGCCATTTAGAATATGTTTTTTCAAAAGCGCTTCTTTTGCGGCCACTATAATTCCACTTATTTTTCATCTCACTATTAAAAAGTTTTATGTTTTGATTCAAAACTGCTTTGTCGCATTTAGCGTGTATTAATTTGTCTTAAAAAAATGCAGATAATGCAGACACTCTATCTGATGGACGAGTAGAAATCCAGATATCAGCTAAAATTGAGTTATTTATAATTGAATTCATATTAATATTAGTTTTTTCACTATTTTACGCTTCACTACACAGCACAGAACACTACCGCGTGTGTCTACAGTAATAAACTTTACTATTTTTAAAGAATGTTTTGGCATTTAAGTAATGGAAAATACTGTGGTAACTGTAATCAGTGAAATTTTTTTTTTTGCAAAAGTTTATTTTATAACCTTAAAAAAAACGATTTTCTTCGAAAAGCGCAATGAGTCTGCAGACTTTTTTTTTTAATTCAAAGAAAAATGCCCCTTCTTTCAAATAAAAGAATAAAGAAAACATACTTTTACATATTTTTTTTTATCCCTTTGTAAACTTAGGAATTTTTTAAATTTTCTGCAACAAATTTTAGGGTGTAGCAAATAGGCCATTCCAGCCAGGAAACTCAATATTTTTTAAAAAGCTCTATAGAGTGGTTTCCTTACAGATTTTCTAATTAGAAAAATTGTATCTTAAGATAAAGTATGATAAATTGTATTTTTAGCAATTTTTTTTTTAACATTCCAGCTAAAGGCATTTTCATAAAAGAAAAAATTTATAAAAAACACACAACTTTAAGAGGTATTTGTGAGAATCTTATGAAATAAAAACAAAAATTAAGTCCACATCCTTAATCTAGGATAAATTTCCTTTCCAACGATACCAAACACGTTGACATACGTGACAACAATTTTTTTGATTTTTTCCCGCTCATACAGCACTGTGCTACGTACCGAATTTTAAGAAAATCGGACCGTAAATAAGATTTTTTCGAATAGATCGGTCCCTGGTCCACTTCTCGGAAAAAATGGATCATATATGCTAATATATGCTACTTACGTACCAAATTTTAAGCAAATCGGACCATAATAAGATTTCTTAGAATAGATCGGTCCCTGGTCCAATTCTCAGAAAAAATTGATCATATATGCTAATATATGCTAAAAAGCTACCTACGTACCGAATTTTAAGCAAATCGGACCGTAAATACGATTTTTGCGAATAGATCGGTCCCTGGTCCACTTCTCGGAAAAAATGGATCATATATGTTAATATATGCTAAAAAGCTACTTACGTACCAAATTTTAAGCAAATCGGACCATAATTAGATTTTTTCGAATAGACTGGTCCCTGTCCACCTACCCGAAAAAAAGTAATTTTTTTTAGCCTAAAACATGGTGGTTACCGAAAGCTATTTATATACAAAATTTCATGAAAATCGGACCAGCCGTTCGCGAGATTACCTGTTACCAAAAAAGGGACTTCTCTTTATATAATTATTATAGATATATGGCCTTATTCATAAAAAATAA
>NW_023474931.1:0-3349 GCF_013731165.1 Rhagoletis pomonella
CTGAACACTTCCAGAGATATGCAGTATGATAAATTCGGTTTGTATGGAAGGTGCCACGCCCCCTTTTCCAACAACCACAATTTTTCTCCATGAGTATGCGATTAGTTTGATATATCTCCATGCCAAGTTAGAGTACTCTACCATGAACAATTCCAGAGATATATAGTATGAAAAAATCGGTTTGTATGGGAGGTGCCACGCCCCTTTTTCCAATAACCACAATTTTTCTCCATGAGTATGCCATTGGTTTGATATATCTCCATACCAAGTTAGAGTACTCTACCATGAACACTTCCAGAGATATGCAGTATAAAAAAATCGGTTTGTATGGGAGGCGCCACGCCCTCTTTTCCAATAACCACAATTTTTCTCCATGAGTATGCGATTGGTTTGATATATCTCCATACCAAGTTAGAGTACTCTACCATGAACACTTCCAGAGATATACGGTATAAAAAAATCGGTTTGTATGGGAGGTGCCACGCCCCCTTTTCCAATAACCACAATTTTTCTCCATGAAAATGCGATTGGTTTCATATATCTCCATGCCAAGTTAGAGTACTCTACCATGAACACTTCCAGAGATATACGGTATAAAAAAATCGGTTTGTATGGGAGGTGCCATGCCCCCTTTTCCAATAACCACCATTTTTCTCCATGAGTATGCGATTGGTTTGATATATCTCCATGCCAAGTTAGAGTACTCTACCATGAACACTTCCAGAGATATGTAGTATGAAAAAATCGGTTTGTATGGGAGGTGCCACGCCCCTTTTTCCAATAACCACAATTTTTCTCCATGAGTATGCCATTGGTTTGATATATCTCCATACCAAGTAAGAGTACTCTACCGTGAACACTTCCAGAGATATGCAGTATGAAATATTCGGTTTGTATGGGAGGTGCCACGCCCCCTGAACCTAGCGATATGAAATATACTTTACATCCGATTCTCATACCTACCAAATATACACAAAAAATTTCATAAAGATCGGTCCAGCCGTTTCGGAGGAGTTCGACCACTAACACCGTGACACGAGATTTTTATATATTAGAAGATTTCGTGACGAAAATTATACGCATTTTTTAACTGCCTTTCAAACGTAGGGAAAATCTTTTTTATTCATACGAATCGTTGCAAAAGTTAAAAAATGCGTATAATTTTCGTCACGAAATTGATATCATAAATTTTGTGTTTCTAGTTCAGCTTTCGTCACTCGAAAATTTTACCTGAAAGAGGTGTTTTATTTGATATCAATTATTTTGGGGTAGCAACTTTAAAATCGACGAAAATACAAACAATAAATAAAATAAATAAATTAAATAAATTGCTAAAAATATTCTCTAAATCTAAATTATTTATTCAAATCGATGTGTCCATTGAAACACATAGTTTTTCGAATACGGAATAAAGCGAAAAAGGATGATCAAGGATATAATGATATCAAGGATGATTATTTTGGGGTAGCAACTTTAAAATCGACGAAAATACAAACAATAAATAAAATAAATAAATCAAATAAATTGCTAAAAATATTCTCTAAATCTAAATTATGTATTCAAATCGATGTGTCCATTGAAACACATAGTTTTTCGAATACGGAATAAAGCGAAAAAGGATGATCAAGGATATAATGATATCAAGGATGATATGTATTCGAAAAAATAAAAAAAAATAAAAATATGAGAAATGATAAAAACTTATCAACTTGGTACCAACTTTGGATACAATAAACAACTGTATTCGTCTGATTGCCTCGTAGTTTAATTGTTGTTAAGATTTCTACTGGGTGTGGGGCGCACACATGTGCTTTTTTTTAGGAAGTTTTACTTTTATCACTTTTTATTAAACTAATGATTTTTTCTCAAGTAATTTTGCTCAGTGGCAATTTATACATACATATGTATGTAAGTAGTAGCGGCACATTGGGTGAACTAAATGCATTCGTACATACATATTTATGTACAACTATAGGTAAATACCAGGTAGGTTAAGTGCGGGTGATAAACCCATGTAGCATAGTTAAATACTGTGTACATACCTGCAATTAAAATGGGGAAGAATGTTACAATTTCGGCATGTGATTGAAAAAAACTCTAAAATAGTGATTAGGACAGCTGCATCCTTCAACTTGTCAACTCGCGGGAAATTCCCCGATTTGCAGGGAATTTCGGTTTAAGTGGCTATCGGGGAATGGGAGATTTTTTCCGGGGAACTGGGTATGTTATTTTTATATCTTAGAGTAACCAAATTAGACGGATATGTTAATTTTTAAACATTTGACCCTTTTCGGAGCGACATTTTTTCAATTTGAATAGCAATATCTCCACAACAAGACTTTTCCCAGATATAAGCTATATTCCAGATGAAAGCTAAGGTTTTGGGCTAGACTTGTGGAAACTCAAAATAAAATCGACTGACCAGTTTTTGAGAAAATGCCCGAAATCTCGATTTTCAGCAGCCCGATTTTTAGTTTTCAGGCGATAACGTTATGGCGTATTTATATTTTATAAACACAAAAGATAACGTTAGAGAGCTTGTTTGAAGACCCTTCTACTGATATCCACATCAATGACATGGACTGAGTAGTGCGGCATCAGTGGTAGTTTAAAAAATTGCCTTTTTTCGAATTTCAGGCAGCAGCCACGCCCACACAGGCATACGAATCAAAACATCCTGGAACAAAACCGTCTTAGTTTTTTGTGTATTTTAATTCCTGAAAGTTTGAAAAAAATTAAATTATGGTACGTACAGACGCCACATACATACCAAAGCATCTCGTAGTGGAGACACGAACCAAAAAACACATCTTTCCACCTAGTGGCCGGATATATAAGGTATCGTTTGAAAGGTATTGGCCTATAGCAGAGCCGGCCAAAACTTGCACATTGTGTAGTTTGCCTTCGTATTTTCACACCAACGCTAACGATGTGTAAGCACGAAGTTATGCTTTTGCTTCTCAGCGGTGTTGCCAGAACTTTCCAGGGCGACCGGCTAGATTGGACTAAAAAACGGCTAAAAACGGCTAAAATGTTTCAACTAGAATTAATTTTTTTTAAATACACAAACTACAATTAGAAAGACTAGTAAATCCATTGATTTTTTTTTAGTTAATAAAGATTATACGTAGCTAAGCTGTACACCACTTTATTTTGGTTTAACAAAGGAAGCTGTTGTTATAAGTAGCTAAGCTTTACATCAGAAGTCGTGTTTGTTTCACTTAAATATAAAAACAGAGATAAATTACAAACTTATCGCATTTTCTTTTCTATTAAACAATTTTGCCTTCTTATAAATATTGGATCGTTTTCAGTAGGTTGCTTTTTGTCCCGCAAAATGGCTATATTA
>NW_023474932.1:0-3348 GCF_013731165.1 Rhagoletis pomonella
ATTGTTTGTTGAGCAATAAAGTTAATTGTAATGGCCGAGTAAGCAAACCATGTACCTGCCATTAGGGTGATCTGAGTTCGAGTCCTAGTGCACAAAAAGTTGTTTTCTTTTTTCATATCCGAGCGCAATTGTGCACAAGGCTATTTTAACTTTGTTCGCATAACGGGGGTTTCTAACAGCCAAAAAGAATCGAGATAGATATAGACAAATGTATACATAAATGCTCAGAATGAAAAGAGAAATCGATTAAGCCATGTCTGTCCGTCCGTCCGTCTGTCCATCTGTCTGTCCGTGTACACGATAACTCGAGAAAAAATTGAGATACGCTCACCAGAATATGTTTCCGTACAGTGCTTTTTTTTTAAATATATGCAATGTTTTTCGTAATATATTTTTTGGTTAATTTTTAAAAGAAATATTGTTCATTCAAATGGCATATAGATTAATGATTCAAAGTTTTTACAAAAATTAGAAAAATTCGAAAAATTTTCACCAAAATTTTCAACTTTTAAACAAAATGTTTAAAATTGTTTAAGTATGCAGTTTTGTAGCTCACACAATTTCAGTAAAATAAAGTACAAGTTTTAAGTGGCTGTAAACTACCGTTGAGTTTTGAGAATTTTTTTGCTGATGATGTTGCTTATTTTCTCCATATAACGGATGTGTGATACCCAAAATACCCAAAAATTTTCTACAAAAATTTGGTGAAAATTGGTTGAGCTTTCCTAAATTTTGTAAAAACTTGGAATCATTAATTTCTATGCCATTTTATGCAGAATGAACTATATTTCTATTAAAAATTAACGAAAAAAATTTATTACGAAAAACATTGCACATATTAAAAAACACTGTGCGCAAACATATTCTGGTGAGTGTATGTCCACGAAAATTGGTAAGTAAGTTTCCCTTTTTCCAAGGTAGGTTGGGATTGAAAAGGGGCGACATCGGACAATAACCTCGCCCACCTCCCTATAACGGTATTTTCGAAATATGCAAAAACTACGATATTTCCGTAAATACTGGATCCAAATTGCTGAAAGTTGGTACGCGAAGTAGAATTTTGGCATAAAATGAGACAGTTATATGATTTTTGGAAATGGGCGTGGCACCGCCCACTTACGATGAAATGCTGTATCTCTGTAGTCCCTTCACCAATCGCCACCAAACTCTGTATGAACCTTACTTAGAGCCTCACTAAGGAACCCTTTGAAAATGTTTGAAATCAGGCAAGAACCACGCCCACCTCCCATATAAGGGTAATTTACAGAAATGCGAATACTGCGATAAATTAGTAAGTATTTAAGCTAATTTTCTCAAAATCGATATATACAAAGGCCTCTCAGCACAAAATGGTACTTAGGGAAATTTTTGGGAAAATGAGCGTGGAACTGCCCACTTACGCCTACATATGTGTATCTCGGTAGCCGTTTTATCAATTTCTACCAAATTCGGTACATTTGTCAACCTAGGCTCAAAAAAGCGATATGTTGAAAATTTTTGAATTCATATGACGGAAAATTTCAGAAATACGAAAATGCCGATATTTCACAGTCTCTTAAGAAGACACAATATCGTCGATTTCCACCAAACTTGCTGCAATTATTTCAATATATCATAGCATATTATCGAAACTGTGTGACATCGGAAAAAATACTCTTGCTTGTCATGCGGTTTACTGCAAGGTGAAAAAACGGTATTCAATACGTACGGGTATATAAAGTTCGGTTTCGCCCGAACTTATACTTCTTTTCTTGTTTTAATTTAAATTTTTTTGTTTGCTGGATTACTTGGCATAAAAAGACAATATAAGTTTATAGTTACTTTCAAAATCTATACATCGTATAAAATAAAGTCCCAAAATTTGTATTTAATGTAATAACTTCGTACAGACTGCTCCGATTTGAAAATGTTTTTTTTTTTTTATTTTAAAGCTTAGCTATCTGGGAAGGATAATTTCAACATTATTTGAAGGAACCTATAAAAAGGGCGTGACAATATGCCAAAATATGGTAAAAAACCATGAAATAGTTTTTAAAACTGCTATAAATCAAAAACGAATGAATCGATTGAAATATTTCTTATTTGCAGTTAAACTTTGAAATGATTACTTACGTTCTGCATTAATAAAAATAGTTAGTTATTTTCTAATATTACTTAAGTTTGTGACAAAAGTGATACTTTTTCGAAACAGGCTGTTTGTCTTTACGTTCGCTGTGTGACAAATGTACCAAGCAGCATTAAGCGGGAAGAAACAGGCAAAGCAAAGATGCGAAAATGAGTGCGCTTACACAACTGTTAATTTGTTTTGTTGTTAGTGTTCGCTAACTCCAGTAAACACGAATAATCAAGCAAAGCTAAAATCAAAAAAGTATGCTCTCTGATTTCTCTATATGCTGACTGTTCGCTTTGTTGCTCACAATTTTTTGTACAGGGGGACAATAAATAACGGGGACAAGCATTTTTGCAAGGCGAATTTATATAAGGTGGTGTTACTAACTCAGCTGATTTTGTGTATGTGTTTCGCCACACCGCTTCTGATATCAAATTGAAAAATTTTGTTTGAATTTCTACACACCCTCTTGCAGATTTTGACAGTTTATGCCGCCAAAGCAAAAACAAAATAATGTAAATTTTTGTTTTTGTACTCCTGCTATCACCTTATATTAATTCGCCTTGAATTTTTGCATATTTTTCTATTATTTTAGCAAAATTTAAAGAAACAACTTGTGTATAATTACAACCGCACTGGGCATTACTAATTTGTGTTTAAACCGACTTCAAAGTGCCCTCCTTGGCACCAACGCAGAGCATTAAACGTTTTGTAAAATTTTCTGCCACACGCCGCAGCTCCTCTAGCGAAATAAGATCCCATTCACGGCGCAGTGATTGCTTTAGGGAGTCCAACCTTTTGTGTCGCTTAGCACAAGCCCTGGTCTCCAAAATTTACCAAATGCTGTTTGAAAAATTTTCTTTGCGCCAGTCTTGAACTTCTGATGCCCTGTGAGCAGGAGCGGAGTCCTGTTGGAATGTCCATTCCTGTTCGCCAAAATGCTCTTGGGCCCACAGTACTACAGCCTCCAAAATTTTATGACGGTAAACTTCCCTATTGATTTTAACACCTTGATCCACAAAAATCAGAGGTGTTTTTCCGGATGAACGAATCCCAGCTCAGATTTAGGATTTTGGCGGTGCTCGATAATGTGTGATATTCCCTATAGTCCTGTAATTTTGACGGTTGTGCACTTGCTCAATGGTAAACAGTTTCTCATCAGTGAAAAGAACTTTTTCCCAGCGAGCCTTTGCGGCACGACGCAAGAGTTGTCGACATCTTTCCAGCCGTACTTTTTT
>NW_023474933.1:0-3348 GCF_013731165.1 Rhagoletis pomonella
AGCTACCATTACATGGAAAGCCGTGGTGTATAAATTTTGAGTAAATTCTTCTTCTTCTTCTTATTTGGCGCTGTAACCGCCTAAGCGATTTTGGCCGAGTCCAAAACAGCACGCCAGTCATTTCTCTTCTGTGCTAACTGACGCCAATTGAAAATGCCAAGTGAAGCCAAGTCCTTCTCCACCTGGTCTTTCCAACGCAGAGGAGGCCTTCCTCTTCCTCTGTTACCAGCATCGCGGCCCGCGTTGAATATTTTCAGAGCAGGAGCGTTTCTGTCCATCCGAACGACATGGCCAAGCCAGCGGAGCCGCTGAATTTTAATTCGCTGCACTATGTCTATATCGTTGTAAAGCTCATACAGCTCATCGTTAAATCGTCTGCGATATTCGCCATCACCAACGCGTAAAGGTCCGTAAATCTTTCGCAGAATCTTTCTCTCGAAAACTCCAAGAGCCGCCTCATCAGATGCTTTCATTGTCCATGCTTCCGCGCCATACACCAGCACAGGCATGATGAGTGACTTATAGAGTGTGATCTTTGTACGACGAGAGAGGACTTTACTTCTCAATTGCCTACTCAGCCCAAAGTAGCACTTGTTGGCAAGAGTGATTCTCCGTTGGATTTCAAGGCTGACATTATTATTGGTGTTAATGCTGGTTCCCAAATAAACGAAGTCGTCTACTTTTTCAAACTTGTAACTGTCAACAGTGACGTGGGTGCCAAGACGCGTATGCTCTGACTGTTTGTGTGCTGACAGGAGATACTTCGTTTTGTCCTCGTTCACCACCAGACCCATTCGCTTTGCTTCTCTATCCAATCCCGAGAAGGCAGAACAGACGTAGCCCTTGTTTTTACCGATAATATCGATGTCGTCGGCATACGCCAGCAATTGTACGCTCTTATAAAGTATTGTGCCTGAGCGGTTCAGTTCTGCGGCTCTTATTATCTTCTCCAACATAAGATTAAAGAAATCACACGAAAGGGGGTCCCCTTGTCTGAAACCTCGTTTGGTATCAAACGGCTCGGAGAGGTCCTTCCCTATTCTGACGGAGCTGGTGGTATTGCTCAACGTCATTTTACACAGCCGTATTAGTTTCGCGGGGATACCAAATTCAGACATCGCGGCATAAAGGCAACTTCTCTTCGTGCTGTCGAAAGCGGCTTTGAAATCGACAAATAGATGGTGTGTGTCGATCCTATTCTCGCGGGTCTTTTCCAAGATTTGGCGTATTGTGAATACCTGATCTATGGTGGATTTTCCAGGCCTAAAGCCACACTGATAAGGTCCAATCAGCTCGTTGACGGTGGGCTTCAGTCTTTCGCACAATACGCTCGATAAGACCTTGTAACCTATGCTTAGAAGGCTAATTCCGCGGTAGTTGGCGCGTATGGCGGGGTCGCCTTTCTTGTGGATTGGGCAGAGCACACTTAAATTCCAGTCGTCGGGCATGCGTTCATCTGACCATATTCTGCATACGAGCTGATGCATGCACCTCATCAGCTCCTCGCCGCCGTACTTGAATAGCTCGGCTGGCAGGCCGTCAGCTCCAGCAGCTTTGTTGTTTTTCAGCCGCGTAATCGCTATTCGTACCTCGTCATAGTCAGGCGGTGGGACAGCTACTCCATCATCATCGACTGGGGACTCGGGTTCGTCTTCCTCACTACTTTCAGCGCTGCTACCATTCAGTAGGTTATAAAAGTGTTCCCTCCACAATTTAAGTATATTCTGGACATCGGTCACTAGGTCGCCATTGTTGTTCTTACAGGAGTTCGCCCCGGTCTTGAAACCTTCCGTAAGTCGCCTAACCCTCTGGTAGAATTTTCGGGCGTTCTTCCTGTCGGCCAGCATCTCAAGCTCTTCGCACTCACGTATTTCGGCCTCTCTCTTCTTATTACGGCAAATACGTCTCGCTTCCTTCTTCAGTTCCCTATAACGGTCCCACATGGCTCGCGTTGCGCCCGATCGCAGCGTGGCCCTGTAGGCGGCATCTTTTTTCTCTGCGGCTTCTTGACATTCCTCATCGTACCAGTTGTTCTTTCGGGCTCGCTGAAATCCAACTACTTCTTCGGCGGCGGTACTTAATGATCGGGAAATGTGGTTCCACTGCTCGCGTACGTCGGATTGTTGAAGAGTGCTCTCAGAGAGCAGGTGTGTGAGTCGAGTGGCGAATAAATTGGCCGTCTGTTGTGATTGCAGCTTTTCGACGTTAAGCTTTCCTTGCATTGTTGGGCGCACATTTTTTGCTGCACAGAGGCGGGTGCGTATCTTGGCTACAACAAGATAGTGGTCCGAGTCGATGTTTGGCCCTCGGAGTGTACGTACGTCCAAAACGCTTGAAGCATGCCTTCCGTCTATCACAACATGATCGATTTGGTTTCTCGTTTTTCGATCTGGAGACAGCCATGTAGCTTGGTGGATGTTCTTATGCTGGAACCTAGTACTACATATTACCATATTTCGGGCCCCGGCGAAGTCGATCAGCCTCAGTCCGTTATCGGACGTTTCGTCGTGGAGGCTGAATTTTCCGACAGTGGCGCCAAAGATCCCTTCCTTGCCCACCTTGGCATTAAAATCGCCAAGCACGATTTTGACATCGTGTCGGGGGCAGCGCTCATATGTACGTTCCAAGCGCTCATAGAAGAGATCCTTGGACGCCTCATCCTTCTCTTCCGTCGGGGCATGGGCGCAGATGAGCGAGATGTTGAAGAATCTAGCTTTGATGCGGATTGTGGCTAGACGTTCGTCCACCGGGGTGAACGCCAGTACTCGGCGACGGAGTCTCTCTCCTACCACGAATCCAACACCGAATTTGCGCTCCTTTACGTGGCAACTGTAGTAGACGTCGCAAGGCTTCACGCTTACTTTACCTTGCCCCGTCCATCGCATTTCTTGGATGGCGGTGATGTCAGCCTTTGTCTTCCCGAGGACATCAACCAGCCGGGCAGAGGCACCTTCCCCATTAAGGGTCCGGATATTCCAGGTGCATACCCTTAAATCATAGTCCTTTATACGTTTGCCGTGGTCGTCATCAGAAAAAGGGGGTCTCATCCGAGGCTTGTTGGAATTTTTCATTGGGCGGGGTTTTAACGTGGCGGGACCCAAACCCAGCGCACGCGAAGTTTTACGCCTTCTCACTTTAGCTCGCTCCCAAACGGGTGTTTGGTTGCTACCCAGAGGATACGTGGATATAAATATCCGGACGTTGTGAGCTGCGATTTGAACCGTACGCACAAGAATCGCTTCTGGCCACTCCCAGGTGAATGGCAGTCAAAAGTTTTCCACTTCTGCGCACGGAACCATCCTTGAGTAAATTAGCGTCGTTAAATTTCGAAATATTGCAGTTTCAAGC
>NW_023474934.1:0-3347 GCF_013731165.1 Rhagoletis pomonella
AAAGCACGCAACAAGATGTAATAATTAACTTTTTTATGCTTAATTTGTGTGTGTTATCGTGAATTTGTATACAAAAATGTTTATTCCCTATTTATATTTTCGCGACTGTAGATGAGTCCGCCGAAAATTCTCATTTCTTTTAGTTTCTAGTTGTTAAGCAATCTATGTATTAGTTTTTAATGAAATATCTTTAAATAAAGGGTTATAAAAATGTTTATATTTTTAGTAAGTTTATATTCATACGCTTATAAACAACTTTTTTTGAACCTTTATTATAAGTTTACACTTTTATGCTTATAAAAAGCTTTCTTTTGAACATTTATTACAAGTTTATATTTCTACGCTTATAACCAATGTTCCTTTTCGATTATTTTACGCTTACTTTCAAGCGTTTTATAAACAAAAAATCAACGTTTTGTAAGCTTAATGTTTATAATTGAAAACTTAAAAAAAACTTTCTTTAAGCTTATTTTGCTTGTTGGGTTGCCGACCACTGCCCTGCAGTAAATCGTGCTAGTTCAGAACTAGTGCAGAACTAGCTCCTTAAGAGGAGGTACTGGTTCTCGATCTATCCCAACGCAATGCTTTCAACTGTCTCTTTTTACATGGCGATGTCCTACGAAGTGGAAATTGCCACCCCTGCAGAAATTTCGAACTAGTTCTGAACTGGTTCCATTTTCGACAGTTCTGGGACAATAAGTTTTTTATAAAAAAACAAAAGTTTAAAACTAGATTATTGGATATTTTTCCTTTTCTAAACTGTTTCCATTTTGAACCGTAGCTTTTTTATGAAAATACTTTTGATTATTCGATTTTTTTAATTTTTTTTAATTTTTTCTGTTTTTTTACAGATTGCATTTTATTTATTTTTTATTATTCTTTTATATTAAATTTGATCATATTCCCTTCAATTTTTGAACGGCACTCAACAATTTAAATTTTTTAAATCTGAAAATCACAACTGCCTCCACCGCGATTTGAACTCGCGACCAACGATGTTAAAGTCGGAGGTCTTGCCGCTGAGCTATTTTAGTATTGTACGAGGATTGAGAATTTGTGCATTTACTTCTCAACAGAGCGCAACTAGCACACCAAAAGTTTCAACTGTCCCTCTCTGCAGCCGTTTTGCACTAGTTCAGAGATATTTCTGAAATGTATGGGGCGGAACTACCCTGTGGGGAAAATCTCTAGTTCTGAACTGGAGCGCTTCTAGTACATTTAGACCCAGTACTGGTTCGCGATAAATCTCTTTTGCATGCAAGCAACTGGCGAATTTAACATGGCGATGTCCTAGGAAGTGTCAATTGCCCCCCGCTGCATCCCTTTTTCGACAGTTCTGAACTAGTTCTAAATTCTATTGTTCCGAACCAGTTCTAAAAACGACAGACGAAAAGACGAAAAACGAAAAAAGTATCATGATTTTTCAATCTTTTTCGTTCTGTCGTGTGTGCGATTTTAAGTTATTTTGTAAGGAATGTGTTTTCAATTTGAAGTTAAATTTATTTGAATGATTGTAAGAAATGTACGTTTACATACTTTTAGCTGTAGCTGAGTTTGCAGAGGTGTTCGCTGTTATTTCTTAGATTCCAGACGGTCCCAAGATTTCGAAATGTTAACACAAATTTTAGTTTTGTATTACCAAGCTATGAAAAAGCATCTGCGAAGCACAGAATATAAGCGTATTTGAACGAAAAAGCCGACGAACACATATCTATGTAAAGTAATTATAAACAAGCCCCTCTCTCCATCCCTTATTCGATAGTTCCGAACTAGTTCTAAATTCGACAAATAAGATCTAGTTCGTTCTGCATCCCTTTTTCTATAGTTCCGAACCATTTCTAAATTCGTCACTTTAGACATAGATTTCTAGTGAAAAAAAAGCTGAAAAAAACTAGTTTTTTAAAAGTACCACTTTTCGCCGATTTTGGACTGGTGGGGATTTAGATCCTATCGGCCTAGTTCCCTTTTGGCGATAAAGACCTAGTACGGAACTAGAAATTTGATTCACTAGTCCGCGGTTTCGCTGCAGGGTAGCGCTTTAACAGACTGTCTCTAAATTTTACTGTGCTGATAGGCAAAAGCGGAAGTGACAATAATGTGCGTAAATCAGAGATGGGCAGAGAGAGGGTCCACTCTGCACGCGCCTATACAAAATGTATAGAGAGTTTAACCCTCATCTTACCAACATAAAAAAGTAGCAAATCCTACCAACATGTGTCTTTAAGACACTTATATGAAAATGAAATGAAAACAAGTAAGAAAGTCTAAGTTCGGGCGGAGCCGAACATTAAATACCCGGCGCAAGTATTAAATATATGTTTTCCACCTTTCCGAAAGCTACCGCTACATGATAAGCCGGGGTGTATACATTTTAAGTAAATTAGCGTCCTTAAATTTCGAAATATTACAGTTTCAAGCATATCTGAAATTTACCGTTATATGAAAAGCGGCCTCAATTTTAGTCCGATTTCAACAATTTTCAACGGTTTGCTTTTATGTGGCAAGCACAATAACCATACCGAGCTTGGTACAAATTGCTAGAACGGTTAGCGAGATACATATATGTGATCACAAGTGGGCGGTGCTACGCCCATTTTCCAAAATTTTGTCATAAACGTATTTCTTGGTAAAGAATTGTTGCAATCATCAATTTTGAATAAATTAGCTTCAATATTTACTGATTTATCGAAGATTTTGTATTTCTCGAAATTACCGTTATATGGTATGTGGGCGTGGTTATTGTCCGATTTTAGAAATTTTCGGCCAGTTGGTATGCTCTACCAGGATCAATAACTGTGCCAAGTTTGGAAGAAATTGGTGTAGCGGTTACCAAGATATACACATGTAACCATAAGTGGGCGTGGCTACGCCCATTTTCCAAAAATTTATAATATTCATGTTTTCCGTCTGAAACTAATTGTAAGTATCAATTTTGAGTGAATTAGCTTCAGTAGTTACTAAAATATCGCAGTTTTCGTATTTCTTAAAATTACCGTTATATGGGAGGTAGGCGTGGTTATTATCCGATTTCGCCCATTTTCAATACCATCCGTCCCACGCCCAAAAGAAGTTCACGTACCAAGTTTCGTTAAGATATCTCAATTTTTACTCGAGTTATCGTGTGCACAGACGGACGGACGGACGGACGGACAGACAGTCACCGCTTAATCGATTTCTCTTTTCATTCTGATCATTTATGTAAACATTTGTCTATATCTATCTCGATTCGTTTTGCCTGTTACAAACAACCGTTATGTGAACAAAGTTATAATACCCTTGTGCACAAGTGCGCTCGGGTATAAAAAAACGGTCCAAAATGGAACCGGTTATAAACTGGTTGCAAAGTA
>NW_023474935.1:0-3347 GCF_013731165.1 Rhagoletis pomonella
TGAAGTTTTTGCGCTGGACTGTTATCGTGCTTGGCGAATGGAAAAAGCACGTTGCGTTTGTTAACTAAAAATTTTCGCCTTTTTACCAGAGGTGTTGTATACACATTTTTTGCTCTTTAGCTAGTTAAAAAATGGAGAGTTAAAAGTTCATTATATATTTTTTTTTATTCTTTTAAAGGATTTTCAAGTTGTTTTAATGAATTGTATTGCCATATTTTCAAAAAAGGAAAAGTTGTATGTGGTTCCCATGCGTTACTGAAGTGCAACATTTTCTTTCTTTACTGCCCCATTGCAATATTACTAGTGAAGCCTTGTGGAGGTATAACGCCAAACCTGAATTTAACACTTTAAAACAGGTGGCAACCCTTTTCAAAAACTAAAGAAAATATTCCAAATGCTAGTCAGATTTATCCACGTATCTAAATTCGTCCAGCCATTTCTGAGTGAAGGCAAGTCTCGCATAGTTCGGTTTTTATAATTCCCAGTCACGTGGCACAGTGGTTAAAAACTGGAATTTAGTGTTCACAATTCATTACAATGCTTTTTTTCAATCAATTTGATACATTTTTTTTCTAATTAAAGCTAATAAAATTTGCAAGATACCAGTTGAGCCTGAATTTTGTTTGTTTGTATTTAATTTTTTAGTGCAAAATGCAGAAAAATAACAATTTTGAAGAAAATCGATTCTGCTGTACCAGTAAATAAATGTTACGTAATAAAAACGAGTTGAAAACAATTGAGAGTGCTCACAAGCCAAACAAAATTTCCCAAAAAATACTTGCACTTGCAACTTGCACTTTATTATACTAAAAATTTAATGATATATAAAATTGCATACCCAAAATTTTTATAAAAACCAAAAACAAAAAAAATAATAATTTTGTTGACATATTTTTATATCATTTCAAATAGTTTTATTTAAGTTTTTTTTGTTTTGCCCTTTTTCATCTAGAGGCTAATCTAATTTTTGAAATTCGATGGAATGGTGCAGATCTGATGACCTGCACACATAGTTAGATAGATACGAATTTTCGAATAGGTGGCAATCCTAATCAAAAGCATTTTCAAATTAAAGCTTCGTAAAACTCCTTCCTTTGACATTCATACTTAAATACATCATATATGTACATATGATGTGTATAAATTAGACTTTTCGAACAGGTGGCAACTCACTCTTCAAAAATCTTTAGTTTGACTCACATATTTTAATATTTCATATAACTTGTGCATAATTTAATAAAATTCAACTTTTGAAACAGGTAGCAACGCTCTTCAGATACTAGGTGCCAGGTCAAGATGCCAATGTGCCAATGGTGATTGTTACCTTCTCAGACAGCCAAGCGACCAAGAGGGTCCTACCTAATAGGACGATCACCTTCGACCTCATCAAGAAGTATTTTGTGCAATGTCTAGATCCTCTGCTTAACGAAACAATGCTTACATGCCTCAAAATGAACGGAACAGAATCGACGAACCCAAAATTGCGGTGTTACGGTATCAGGGCCACAAGCACTGCTGCTTAATCTGGGTTTTCGTTTTTATCAAAGAAAAACTGTTTTCCTTGCCAGAATCGAAAAAAAACTGAGTCAACTAATGACAAAGTTTTCAGATAATTAGTACAAAATCGCATCTTTCTAACTCCATCTAGCATGGCCAGATTGTAATAATTTATAGAACGCAAAATACTTAATATTAAAGCCATGCATTGGAAAAATAATGGATGTCTTTTCACAACACCTGCATACATTTAATTAAGTAAAAAGTCGAATGTGTTTTTTCGTTGAAAGGGTTTCATTTGCAAGAAGCGCTACGTGCGCACAGGTGCGCTCACACATTTAAATATGTAGGTAGGTATGTATGTGTGCACGTGTCTTGGCAAATTTACCAAAATTCTAAGCGCGCGTCCTTTAAATGCGATTACAGCAGTTGAAAGGTGTTGCCATAAATTAATGCAGAGATTAAACGATCCAAGTGTACGAGTGCAAGTTTACACGTCGCATAAAAATAAAGCTAAAGCTTATGCAATTTTCATTATTCTGTACTGGAGTTGTATGTAAATATTTTGATACCTACTACTAAGAGGTGAGACTGTGATACTTTTGTTAGTTGTTTGCACATACTGTGTATTATCCGCAAAATTTTAAGCAAACGTACACCTACAAATATACATATGTATATCTAGGTTCTTTTGTGGGAAAACGTACAAATATTTTTGTGTTGGAAAATTAAACAGAAGTGTGCATTAATGAATTGTGCTTGTTGGCAGGGGATGCTTGTTTCAACTATTTAAAAAGTTAACGTTTAAACAATATAAAAAATATAACTTTGTATGTTTACTTCTAAACTTTTACACTTTGAAGTGATATTTAACATGTTATAAGCCCATCGCCGAGTATAGTAATTTCAAACAACAAAGACTGCTTAAAAGTTGCTAAAACAAAATTATATTTAGACTAGCCGGCCTGTATGTGTACATATGTAAGTAAGTACATATACGCAGCAGATGGCAACCCTATTAAAAAATGAAGCCTTATTGCACACCTAATGGCTAAACCCTTTCATTTGACATCTTCTGTTTTTATTGAAACGAACGGTGTGAATCTTATAATTTTTTATTTGCAGGCGGCAACCCTATTAAAAAAAAAATAATAAAACCTTATTGCACATACGGAGACCAAGTCCTCTCATATAACGACTCACTATTTAGTCCAACGAACAGCCCACATCTTATAATTTTTCGTACAGGTGGCAATCTTCTTCGAAAATATAAAACTTGATTGCACATCTGAACAAATCTTCCATTGAGACCTATTTTTTTTTAATGAATGAACTGCACAAATCTGATGTAATTAATAAAAAATGCCTTCACGTATTATATGTAAGATGGTAATTTTTAAATAGGTGGCAACCCCACTAAAAAATTAAAGCTTATTGTATATTTGAAAATCATATCCTTTCATTTTTTTTAATTGAATGAACGTGAAAATCTAATGTATCTAGGTAATAAAAAATGTGGTTATTTTTAAAAAAGGTGGCAACGCCACTAAAAAAAATTAATGCTTTTTGCACACTCGGACTTGCACATGTCCTTTCACTTGGTACCTCGTTTTTTAGTCCAACGAACTGTGAAGATCTTATAATTGAAAAAAAGTGGGAACTCTACTCAAAAACTGAACGTCTAGAGCACTAATGGGCATTTTCTATCACGTGAGTAGAAAAGTAATACATTACTATACATCTAAAGGCTAAGTACTTTCATATGACAGTGATTGTGCAGAACTTATGCCTACGCTTATTAGGATTGAATATAGTAATTTTCTTAACAGGTGGCAACCCAATTTAAAAAA
>NW_023474936.1:0-969 GCF_013731165.1 Rhagoletis pomonella
AAGATTTTTTATGACCTTGATTGAAAAATAGGCTACTTCCTTAACCGGTTTTCCAATCAGATCGAAATTTAGTACACTTACTACGGATTTCGGAAGGATGGTCTTAAGCAGGGATCACACGATTTGTACATTTGTACACAAAATGCCAAATTTAGGTGTGTCCACATTTGCGCATTTGGATAACGATGTACAAATGATTTGTTTTGCGATCAGACGATTTGGCTGCCAAAGATCCAAATGATTTGGCACACATTTGCGCACAGCAGTAAAGTGACAAATACTGTCCACATTCATTCACACGATTTAACCATTTGGTCATAAATACTTAAACAGCTGATCCGGTGTCAACCATACTTTTGCATTTATGATTTCGTGATAAACAAAAATAATGGCCCGTAGTCATAGTCAAAATAAAGTCGACTTTAAAGTTAGTTGCAGATATCCCATTGAAAATTATGTCAAAAAGCTGCAACTAACTTTAAAGTCGACTTTATTTTGACTATGACTACGGGCCAATATATACGCACAGGTACTCAGAATTTTGAATACACCTTAAAAATCTGGGCTGAAGGTAAAAAACGCGTTTTTCATAGATTGAAGCATATACTTGCTCGTAACTTTATTTCTGTTTGCCCGATGAAAAATACTTACATATGCCATTTAAGAGAAAACATTTCGTTGTTTCCAACCATTTATAAATGGTTAATTTGTCTTGAGAATGGGCACCCTATGTATGTATACTAGTTAACAAAATAGTCGGACAAGTCGTAATTTAAAATGAAAAAAAGTTAAAAATTTAAATTTTTCATATCGATGGCTGAGTGGAAGATCGACCTATCTCGGAAGTCAATTCAAAAACGCCCTGTCTCTGAACATTTTTCAAGAACGCCCTACTTCAAAGTTTGATTGAAAAACGCCCTATCTCAGAATTCATTTCAAAAACGCCCTATCTCAAACGAAAATACATTG
>NW_023474936.1:1069-3347 GCF_013731165.1 Rhagoletis pomonella
AAAATACATTGCAAATAAGCTGATATAGGGCGTTTTTGAAACGGCAGCTGAGATAGGGCGTTTTTCAATGAAATTCTGAAGTAGGGCGTTCTTGAAAAGTTTTCTGAGATAGCGCGTTGTTAAAAAATTTTCTTAGATAGGGCGTTTTCGAACTGGTTGCCGAGATAGGTCGATCTTCCACTCAGCCATCGATATACTCTGTAAGATTCCTTTCAGTGATCGGACTTCTACCACATTGTTGTAGATCTGCCACGTTTTGAACACACCTACCACACAAGGTCTGAAATCTACCACATACTCGCGCTTTTGAGTAGTTTTATTTTTGCTCAACATAATTTTCTTAATTTTAAGAGCAAAAATTGTCCAACACTCAACATCAACCATGGTTTTATTGAGTTAAATTGCAAAATATATGATTTATAAAAAGAATTAATAGCGAAAATTATAAAAACCGGCGATTTTTGTGAAAGCATTAGCAAATTTCAGTGCATCTCAAATTTCTAAAGCGTTGTTTACTTTTACTTGAGAATTGTAAAAATCGGCAAATCACAAGTAGCATTTCTGGAACGAGCGTACATTTGTTCGCTACATCGTGATGTGATAAAAAGAAAAGCCCGCAGCACTCTTTCAAAATATGTTCGCAACTGTCAAGGAAAAAAATTGCCAAAACCAACGGAATTTTTATCAACTTAAATCTTGCACTTTATTATACTAAAATTAATTTTGTTTTAGATTCTAATTAAAATGTTTGCAATTTAGGAGAAACCTTTTTAATTTTTGTACAAAGTTGGATCGAAAACCTGAGATCTACCATATGAAATCTACTACATCTTTTTTTAGATTCTACCACAAAAATTTTTTGTAAGTCCGATCACTGATTCCTTTGCCATTTCTTAAGATAAATTATCAATTTAAACATTGTTGTAAGCAGCGAAATGTCTTATCTTGAATCACATACATAAATACGTATTTTTTACCGGGTAAACAGAAGTAAAGTTACGTGCAGGTATACCTGTGCGTCACCCTTTGAAAAACGCGGTTTTTGACCTTAAGCCCAGATTTTGAGGGTGTATTTAAAATTCTGAGTATGCAGATTTTACTGCTTGAATAGACCTACAACAAGTGTGAACCTCGAAAAAACTATATACATTTTTTTTGTCACACAGTGTAATTTAGATCGTCTTTAATAATCTGTACATCGTCGTTTAAAGTACAAAACCGCGTATCAACAAAATGCAAAGTCGCCTATGTGAGGTTGCATAAATTATTATCTAGATAGTAAAAACACTCATATTTCAAACTGGTTCTCTTTTTTTATAAAGCAATCGCATTTCTGGATAGTATATTTCAGGACGAATGGATAAGGATTGAGCCAACAGCTTCTGGAAGCAAATTCAATGTTTGGCAGCAAATGCCAGTTACGCGATTTTGCAGAATAACGATACGCGGTTTTGTACTTTATACGACGATATGCATGGATGTATATGTGTATAGCCAGCAAAAACTGCGGAAAGAGATCCGAAAACTGAAAGAAAGGTGAATAGTAAAGTGCCACGAAGGGTTGTGAAACGAATACTTTTCCGGTTGGTTTTCTGAAATTTTTCATTCTTAACTTCAAATATGCTTTTTCATAGTTAATTATACTCAGAAATTAATTATACATAAGAACCTGGAACCTCATGAAGGTTACAAATAGTCGCACGCTTCTCTGCACACTTAACTACTGTCGAATACGTATATGTACATGTTTTCAAATGTTCAGTTTGAGCAAATATTTTAAAATTATTGTTTTCAAATAACGTGATATTTTTCGGTAGTTTTCGGATACGAATATTATATTAAATATTAAAATTTTACCAAAATTGGAAAATACAAAGGTTCACAAGCACGAAATGGCAATACCGCTCAACAATATTTGTATATTTGTCACTGGCATTTGTCATCAAGTGGCAAATCAGATATTTGGTCATTTGCGTAATTTTTATTTGGCTTATGTAGCAGCATTGCGTTCACATGATTTGGCCACCAGGGTTGTTTTTCATTTGCCACAAGAAGGCAAATATTTGGCTTTCCTGATAAATAACAAATGTAATTTAGCGTTCACATGATTTGTCTACGAATTTGACAAATTTTTAGCCAAATGTACAAATCGTGTGATCCCCGCTTTAGACAGAAAGTAAGTCCGATAACTCAAGGCCCCTCCCATACAAATTGGAGTTTTCATATTACAGACATATCTCTGAAAGTATTTGTGGGAGAGAACTGAAACTTGGTATAG
>NW_023474937.1:0-3347 GCF_013731165.1 Rhagoletis pomonella
TCTTGATCTTGCAGACTGAAGTCCGCCCTTTTATCGCTTGTTTAGATAACCATAAAACTGACATTTGGCCGATATGATTTCTTTCTTTATAGCGTAGCCTTTCTGACCGTTTTGCAAAAACTTTAAATTCTTTTTGCTTGGGTTGTGCACTTAAAGCACTCACAGCGAAAATCCCACGCGCCTTGATTACGAAATTGCGGGAAATTAGCCAGTACTCCTCTTTGAATTATAAAATTCAGCAAATACTAAGAGGGTGCAAAACTGGAACAATCTATTCATTTTTGTTTGGTCATTTTTTTCTGAGTTTCCATATGCGAATCTTAAAATTTTTATGGTCAAACGTTTAGTTAAACATCGGTAAGGCGAAATGCAAGTTTGAATTAGCATAAAGTAAATAATCTGAAGAAGTACACTATCACAAACTTAACTTTCCGTTTTATTGTTCCAGTTTTGCTCTTCAGTGTATATACACATTCAAAAATAAGTAAAAGTCAGTACGTTTGTACTTTGCCATGCCCTCTTTTCAAGAAGCCCATTTTTCTCCATGAATATGGGATTGATTTCATATATCTCCATACGAAGTTCCAGTACTGTACCATGAACACTTCCAGAGATATGCAGTATGAAATCCGGCTTGTATGGTAGGTGCCACGCCCCCCCTTTCCAATAGCTCCATATTTTCTGTATGACTATGCGATTAACTTCATATATCTCCACACCAAGTTGCAGTACTCTACCAAGAACAATTCTAGAGATATGCAATAAGAAAAATTGTATGGGAGTTGCCACGCCGGTATAAAGTTCCAGTACTCTATCATAAGCACTTCCAGAGATACTTATTATGAAAAATTCGGTTTTTATTTATGGGTATGCGATTGATTTCATATATGTATCTCCATATCCAGCTCCAGTGCTGTACCGTGAACACTTCCAGATATAGGCAGTATGAAAAATTCGTATTGTATGGGAGGTTCCATACCCCTTGTACAACAGCTCCAATTTTTTCGCAAGAGTATGCGATTGCATATATATAGTATCTCCATACCAAGTTCCAGAACTCTACCATGAACATTTCCAGAGATATACAGTATGAAAAATTCGGTTTGTATATGAGGTGCCATGCCCCTTTTCCAATAACTCCAATTTTTTCTCCATGAGTATGTGATTGATTTCATATATTTCCGTACCATGAACAATTCTAGAGATATGCAATAGGAAAAATTGTATGGGAGTTGCCACGCCGGTATAAAGTTCCAGTACTCTACCATAAGCACTTCCAGAGATACTTATTATGAAAAATTGGGTTTATATGGGAGGTGCCCCGCCCCCTTTTCAAGTAGTCCGAATTTTTTTTTATGAGTATGCGATTGATTTCATATATGTATCTCCATACCCAGCTCCAGTGCTGTACCGTGAACACTTCCAGAGAGAGCCAGTATGAAAAATTCGTATTGTATGGGAGGTCCCACGCCCTTTTACAATAGCTCCAATTTTTCTCAAGAGTATACGATTAATTTCATATACATAGTACCTCCATACCAAGTTCCAGTACTCTACCATGAACATTTCCAGAGATATACAGTATGAACAATTCGGTTTTTTCCAATAACTCAAATTTTTCTCAATGAGTATCTGATTGTTTTCATACATTTTCGTACCAAGTTCAAAAATTTGACCATGAACGCTTCCAGAAATATGTAGTATGAAATATTCGGGTTGTATGGGAGGTATCACGCCCTATTTTTCAATAGCTCCAATTTTTCTGCAAGCATATGCGATTGATCTTATATATCTCCACACCAAGTTCCAGTACTTTACCGTGAACATTTCCAGAGATATGCAGTATGAAAAATTCGGTTTGTAGGGAAGGTGCCACATCCCCTTTTCCAATAGCTCAAATTTTCCTCCAAGAGTATGTCACGGATTTCATAAATCTCCATACCAAGTTCCAATACTTTACCATAAACTCTTCCAGAGATATGCAGTCTGAAAAAATTCGGTTTGAAAGGGAGGCGCCACGCCCCTTTTTGAAGTAGGTCAAATTTTTCTCCAATAGTATGGGATCGATTTCATATGCGCCAATAGCAAGTTCCAGTACTCTACTATGAACACTTCCAGAGATATGCGGTATGAAAAATTCAGTTTGTATGGAAAGTGCCACGCCCCTTTTCCAATAGCTCCAATTTTTCTCCAGGAGTATGCGATCGATTTCATATACGTCAATACCCAGTTTCAGGACTCTTCCACGAACACTTCCAGAGATATGCAGTATGAAAAATTCGGTTTGTATGGGAGGTGCCACGCCCCATTTTCAATAGCTCAAATTTTCCTCCAAGAGTACGCGATGGATTTCATATATCTCCATACCAAGTTCATCACAATTTCATGAACATTTCCAGAGGTATGCAGTATGAAAAATTCGGTTTGCATGGGAGGTGCCACGCCCCCTGCACCTAGCGGTATGAAATATACATAGGACCAGATTTTCTTTGTTTTTAGGTTTAACTTTATTCAGCAAACATCTCTCGCAACTTTTTACGAATTTTGATATGTCATGGGTCATATTTTTCCAGAAGTATTTAGTACGAATTTTTTGCATATAGTCTTTTGAGTCCGCAATGTTCTCCACTTATTGGGTCGTAGATTGTCATAAGTTGATTTTTCCTTTCGTCGTCAGTCACTGTTTCTACAGGATCTCTTAGTATAATATGTCTTTAAAATTTTATTTACGCGAGTTTTTAAGCTAGAAAATGTGAAATGACGGAAAATTTCATCGTCTTTTGGCCATTCAATCTTCTTAGTTTTGCGTTTGCTGGCTTCAATTTCAAGCCTCGAAAGTAAATCATCGAAATTCATTATTTCGTTGGCAAAGACATAATTAAGTAACTCGAGTTTTTTATGTTTAATATGTGCACAAATTCGTAAATTTTTAATTTTATCATCTTTATCATAAGTAATTTCTGATCAAATACGCGGTACCTTTTTTGAAAAGTTGTAAGAAAATTTATCATAAACGTTTAATGTCTCCTGTTTTTCATCTTCGTTATTACCTGTATTTTGAATCGTTTTTTCATATTCTCGTCTAGTCATTGATCTCGTCTGTACTGCCAAAATACTTTTCGTTGATTCCCTTATTTCGTCTATCCTTATACGTGAGAGTGCGTCTGCGCCAACATTTAATTTCCCTTTAATATACTCTATAGTAAAATTGTACTCTGCTAGTTCTAACCTTATTCTTGAAAGTTTTGAAGATGGGTCTTTCATATTAAACAGGTATACTGATGGTCTGTGGTCTGATTTTACTGAAAAATGCGTTCCATAAATGTAAGGTCGAAATTGTTTAATGG